>NW_026989462.1:0-123983 GCF_030222135.1 Aotus nancymaae
ACCGGTTTAACTCTGAAGTTGAGTGCACACATTGACAACCGTTCTGTTAGATAGCTGCGTTTTGGATTTAGAAGCAGATATTTCCCTGTGCTTACTGCTGTTTCTTCCATATGCCGGTAATGGGCTGAAAACGCCTGTTTTGGGAATCTGCAGAGAAAGAGTTTGCAGACTGCTGAATCCACACACGGGTTTAACTCTGGAAGTTGAGTGCACACATTGACAACCGTTCTGTTAGATAGCTGCGTTTTGGATTTAGAAGCAGATATTTCCCTGTGCTTACTGCTGTTTCTTCCCTATGCCGGTAATGGGCTGAAAACGCCTGTTTTGGGACTCTGCAGAGAAAGTGTTTGCAGACTGCTGAATCCACACACCCGGGTTTAACTCTGGAAGTTGAGTGCACACATTGACAACCGTTCTGTTAGATAGCTGCGTTTTGGATTTAGAAGCAGATATTTCCCTGTGCTTACTGCTGTTTCCTCCCTATGCCGGTAATGGGCTGAAAACGCCTGTTTTGGAACTCTGCAGAGAAAGTGTTTGCAGACTGCTGAATCCACACACGGGTTTAACTCTGGAAGTTGAGTGCACACATTGACAACCGTTTTGTTAGATAGCTGCGTTTTGGATTTAGAAGCAGATATTTCCCTGTGCTTAGTGCTGTTTCTTCCCTATGCCGGTAATGGGCTGAAAACACCTGTTTTGGGACTCTGCAGAGAAAGTGTTTGCAGACTGTTGAATACACACACGGGTTTAACTCTGGAAGTTGAGTGCACACATTGACAACCGTTCTGTTAGATAGCTGCGTTTTTGGATTTAGATGCAGATATTTCCCTGTGCTTACTGCTGTTCTTCCCTATGCCGGTAATGGGCTGAAAACGCCTGTTTTGGGACTCTGCAGAGAAAGTGTTTGCAGACTGCTGAATCCACACACGGGTTTAACTCTGGAAGTTGAGTGCACACATTGACAACCGCTCTGTTAGATAGCTGCGTTTTGGATTTAGAAGCAGATATTCCCTGTGCTTACTGCTGTTTTTTCCATATGCCGGTAATGGGCTGAAAACGCCTGTTTTGGGACTCTGCAGAGAAAGTGTTTGCAGACTGCTGAATCCACACACGGGTTTAACTCTGGAAGTTGAGTGCACACATTGACAACCGTTCTGTTAGATAGCTGCGTTTTGGAATTAGACGCAGATATTTCCCTGTGCTTACTGCTGTTTCTTCCCTATGCCGGTAATGGGCTGAAAACGCCTGTTTTGGGACTCTGCAGAGAAAGTGTTTGCAGACTGCTGAATCCACACACGGGTTTAATTCCGGAAGTTGAGTGCACACATTGACAAACCGTTCTGTTAGATAGCTGCGTTTTGGATTTAGAAGCAGATATTTCCCTGTGCTTACTGCTGTTTCTTCCCCTATGCCGGTAATGGGCTGAAAACGCCTGTTTTGGGACTCTGCAGAGAAAGTGTTTGCAGACTGATGAATCCGTACACGGGTTTAACTCTGGAAGTTGAGTGCACACATTGACAACCGTTCTGTTAGATAGGTGCGTTTCGGATTTAGAAGCAGATATTTCCCTGTGCTTATTGCTGTTTCTTCTATATGCCGGTAATGGGCTGAAAACGCCTGTTTTGGGACTCTGCAGAGAAAGTGTTTGCAGACTGCTGAATCCACACACGGGTTTAACTCTGGAAGTTGAGTGCACACATTGACAACCGTTCTGTTAGATAGCTGCGTTTTGGATTTAGAAGCAGATATTTCCCTGTGCTTACTGCTGTTTCTTCCCTATGCCGTTAATGGGCTGAAAACACCTGTTTTGGGACTCTGCAGAGAAAGTGTTTGCAGACTGCTGAATCCACACACGGGTTTAACTCTGGAAGTTGAGTGCACACATTGACAACCGTTCTGTTAGATAGCTGCGTTTTGGATTTAGAAGCAGATATTTCCCTGTGCTTACTGCTGTTTTCTTCCATATGCCGGTAATGGGCTGAAATCGCCTGTTTTGGGACTCTGCAGAGAAAGTGTTTGCAGACTGCTGAATCCACACACGGGTTTAACTATCGAAGTTGAGTGCACACATTGACAACCGTTCTGTTAGATAGCTGCGTTTTGGATTTAGAAGCAGATATTTCCCTGTGCTTACTGCTGTTTCTTCCCTATGCCGGTAATGGGCTGAAAACGCCTGTTTTTGGGACTCTGCAGAGAAAGTGTGTGCAGACTGCTGAATCCACACACGGGTTTAACTCTGGAAGTTGAGTGCACACATTGACAACCGTTCTGTTAGATAGCTGCGTTTTGGATTTAGAAGCAGATATTTCCCTGTGCTTACTGCTGTTTCTTCCCTATGCCGTTAATGGGCTGAAAACGCCTGTTTTGGGACTCTGCAGAGAAAGTGTGTGCAGACTGCTGAATACACACACGGGTTTAACTCTGGAAGTTGAGTGCACACATTGACAACCGTTCTGTTAGATAGCTGCGTTTCGGATTTAGAAGCAGATATTTCCCTGTGCTTACTGCTGTTTCTTCCCTATGCCGGTAATGGGCTGAAAACGCCTGTTTTGGGACTCTGCAGAGAAAGTGTTTGCAGACTGCTGAATCCACACACGGGTTTAACTCTGGAAGTTGAGTGCACACATTGACAACCGTTCTGTTAGATAGCTGCGTTTTGGATTTAGAAGCAGATATTTCCCTGTGCTTTCTGCCTGTTTCTTCCCTATGCCGGTAATGGTCTGAAAACGCCTGTTTTGGGACTCTGCAGGGAAAGTGTGTGCAGACTGCTGAAATCCACACACGGGTTTAACTCTGGAAGTTGAGTGAACACATTGACAACCGTTCTGTTAGATAGCTGCGTTTTGGATTTAGAAGCAGATATTTCCCTATGCTTATTGCTGTTTTCTTCCCTATGCCGGTAATGGGCAGAAAACGCCTGTTTTGGGACTCTGCAGAGAAAGTGTTTGCAGACTGCTGAATCCACACACGGGTTTAACTCTGGAATTTGACTGCACACATTGACAAACCATTCTGTTAGACAGCTGCGTTTTGGATTTAGAAGCAGATATTTCCCTGTGCTTACTGCTGTTTCTTCCATATGCCGGTAATGGCCTGAAAACGCCTGTTTTGGGACTCTGCAGAGAAAGTGTTTGCAGACTGCTGAATCCACACACGGGTTTAACTCTGGAAGTTGAGTGCACACATTGACAACCGTTCTGTTAGATAGCTGCGTTTTGGATTTAGAAGCAGATATTTCCCTGTGCTTACTGCTGTTTCTTCCCTATGCCGGTAATGGCCTGAAAACGCCTGTTTTGGGACTCTGCAGAGAAAGTGTTTGCAGACTGCTGAATCCACACACGGGTTTAACTCTGGAAGTTGAGTGCACACATTGACAACCGTTCTGTTAGATAGCTGCGTTTTGGATTTAGAAGCAGATATTTCCCTGTGCTTACTGCTGTTTCTTCCCTATGCCGGTAATGGGCTGAAATCGCCTGTTTTGGGACTCTGCAGAGAAAGTGTCTGCAGACTGCTGAATCCACACACGGGTTTAACTCTGGAAGTTGAGTGCACACATTGACAACCGTTCTGTTAGATAGCTGCGTTTTGGATTTAGAAGCAGATATTTCCCTGTGCTTACTGCTGTTTCTTCCCTATGCCGGTAATGGGCTGAAAACGCCTGTTTTGGGACTCTGCAGAGAAAGTGTCTGCAGACTGCTGCATCCACACACGGGTTTAACTCTGGAAGTTGAGTGCACACATTGACAACCGTTCTGTTAGATAGCTGCGTTTTGGATTTAGAAGCAGATATTTCCCTGTGCTTACTGCTGTTTCTTCCATATGCCGGTAATGGGCTGAAAACGCCTGTTTTGGGAATCTGCAGAGAAAGAGTTTGCAGACTGCTGAATCCACACACGGGTTTAACTCTGGAAGTTGAGTGCACACATTGACAACCGTTCTGTTAGATAGCTGCGTTTTGGATTTAGAAGCAGATATTTCCCTGTGCTTACTGCTGTTTCTTCCCTATGCCGGTAATGGGCTGAAAACGCCTGTTTTGGGACTCTGCAGAGAAAGTGTTTGCAGACTGCTGAATCCACACACGGGTTTAACTCTGGAAGTTGAGTGCACACATTGACAACCGTTCTGTTAGATAGCTGCGTTTTGGATTTAGAAGCAGATATTTCCCTGTGCTTACTGCTGTTTCCTCCCTATGCCGGTAATGGGCTGAAAACGCCTGTTTTGGAACTCTGCAGAGAAAGTGTTTGCAGACTGCTGAATCCACACACGGGTTTAACTCTGGAAGTTGAGTGCACACATTGACAACCGTTTTGTTAGATAGCTGCGTTTTGGATTTAGAAGCAGATATTTCCCTGTGCTTAGTGCTGTTTCTTCCCTATGCCGGTAATGGGCTGAAAACACCTGTTTTGGGACTCTGCAGAGAAAGTGTTTGCAGACTGTTGAATACACACACGGGTTTAACTCTGGAAGTTGAGTGCACACATTGACAACCGTTCTGTTAGATAGCTGCGTTTTGGATTTAGAAGCAGATATTTCCCTGTGCTTACTGCTGTTTCTTCCCTATGCCGGTAATGGGCTGAAAACGCCTGTTTTGGGACTCTGCAGAGAAAGTGTTTGCAGACTGCTGAATCCACACACGGGTTTAACTCTGGAAGTTGAGTGCACACATTGACAACCGCTCTGTTAGATAGCTGCGTTTTGGATTTAGAAGCAGATATTTCCCTGTGCTTACTGCTGTTTTTTCCATATGCCGGTAATGGGCTGAAAACGCCTGTTTTGGGACTCTGCAGAGAAAGTGTTTGCAGACTGCTGAATCCACACACGGGTTTAACTCTGGAAGTTGAGTGCACACATTGACAACCGTTCTGTTAGATAGCTGCGTTTTGGAATTAGACGCAGATATTTCCCTGTGCTTACTGCTGTTTTCTTCCCTATGCCGGTAATGGGCTGAAAACGCCTGTTTTGGGACTCTGCAGAGAAAGTGTTTGCAGACTGCTGAATCCACACACGGGTTTAATTCCGGAAGTTGAGTGCACACATTGACAACCGTTCTGTTAGATAGCTGCGTTTTGGATTTAGAAGCAGATATTTCCCTGTGCTTACTGCTGTTTCTTCCCTATGCCGGTAATGGGCTGAAAACGCCTGTTTTGGGACTCTGCAGAGAAAGTGTTTGCAGACTGATGAATCCGTACACGGGTTTAACTCTGGAAGTTGAGTGCACACATTGACAACCGTTCTGTTAGATAGGTGCGTTTCGGATTTAGAAGCAGATATTTCCCTGTGCTTATTGCTGTTTCTTCTATATGCCGGTAATGGGCTGAAAACGCCTGTTTTGGGACTCTGCAGAGAAAGTGTTTGCAGACTGCTGAATCCACACACGGGTTTAACTCTGGAAGTTGAGTGCACACATTGACAACCGTTCTGTTAGATAGCTGCGTTTTGGATTTAGAAGCAGATATTTCCCTGTGCTTACTGCTGTTTCTTCCCTATGCCGTTAATGGGCTGAAAACACCTGTTTTGGGACTCTGCAGAGAAAGTGTTTGCAGACTGCTGAATCCACACACGGGTTTAACTCTGGAAGTTGAGTGCACACATTGACAACCGTTCTGTTAGATAGCTGCGTTTTGGATTTAGAAGCAGATATTTCCCTGTGCTTACTGCTGTTTCTTCCATATGCCGGTAATGGGCTGAAATCGCCTGTTTTGGGACTCTGCAGAGAAAGTGTTTGCAGACTGCTGAATCCACACACGGGTTTAAACTATCGAAGTTGAGTGCACACATTGACAACCGTTCTGTTAGATAGCTGCGTTTTGGATTTAGAAGCAGATATTTCCCTGTGCTTACTGCTGTTTCTTCCCTATGCCGGAAATGGGCTGAAAACGCCTGTTTTGGGACTCTGCAGAGAAAGTGTGTGCAGACTGCTGAATCCACACACGGGTTTAACTCTGGAAGTTGAGTGCACACATTGACAACCGTTCTGTTAGATAGCTGCGTTTTGGATTTAGAAGCAGATATTTCCCTGTGCTTACTGCTGTTTCTTCCCTATGCCGTTAATGGGCTGAAAACGCCTGTTTTGGGACTCTGCAGAGAAAGTGTGTGCAGACTGCTGAATCCACACACGGGTTTAACTCTGGAAGTTGAGTGCACACACTGACAACCGTTCTGTTAGATAGCTGCGTTTCGGATTTAGAAGCAGATATTTCCCTGTGCTTACTGCTGTTTCTTCCCTATGCCGGTAATGGGCTGAAAACGCCTGTTTTGGGACTCTGCAGAGAAAGTGTTTGCAGACTGCTGAATCCACACACGGGTTTAACTCTGGAAGTTGAGTGCACACATTGACAACCGTTCTGTTAGATAGCTGCGTTTTGGATTTAGAAGCAGATATTTCCCTGTGCTTTCTGCTGTTTCTTCCCTATGCCGGTAATGGTCTGAAAACGCCTGTTTTGGGACTCTGCAGGGAAAGTGTGTGCAGACTGCTGAATCCACACACGGGTTTAACTCTGGAAGTTGAGTGAACACATTGACAACCGTTCTGTTAGATAGCTGCGTTTTGGATTTAGAAGCAGATATTTCCCTATGCTTATTGCTGTTTCTTCCCTATGCCGGTAATGGGCAGAAAACGCCTGTTTTGGGGACTCTGCAGAGAAAGTGTTTGCAGACTGCTGAATCCACACACGGGTTTAACTCTGGAAGTTGAGTGCACACATTGACAACCGTTCTGTTAGATAGCTGCGTTTTGGATTTAGAAGCAGATATTTCCCTGTGCTTACTGCTGTTTCTTCCCTATGCCGGTAATGGGCTGAAAACGCCTGTTTTGGGACTCTGCAGAGAAAGTGTGTGCAGACTGCTGAATCCACACACGGGTTTAACTCTGGAAGTTGAGTGCACACATTGACAACCGTTCTGTTAGATAGCTGCGTTTTGGATTTAGAAGCAGATATTTCCCTGTGCTTACTGCTGTTTCTTCCCTATGCCGGTAATGGGCTGAAAACGCCTGTTTTGGGACTCTGCAGAGAAAGTGTTTGCATACTGCTGAATCCACACACGGGTTTAACTCTGGAAGTTGAGTGCACACATTCACAACCGTTCTGTTAGATAGCTGCGCTTTGGATTTAGAAGCAGATATTTCCCTGTGCTTACTGCTGTTTCTTCCCTATGCCGGTAATGGGCTGAAATCGCCTGTTTTGGGACTCTGCAGAGAAAGTGTCTGCAGACTGCTGAATCCACACACGGGTTTAACTCTGGAAGTTGAGTGCACACATTGACAACCGTTCTGTTAGATAGCTGCGTTTTGGATTTAGAAGCAGATATTTCCCTGTGCTTACTGCTGTTTCTTCCCTATGCCGGTAATGGGCTGAAAACGCCTGTTTTGGGACTCTGCAGAGAAAGTGTGTGCAGACTGCTGAATCCACACACGGGTTTAACTCTGGAAGTTGAGTGCACACATTGACAACCGTTCTGTTAGATAGCTGCGTTTTGGATTTAGAAGCAGATATTTCCCTGTGCTTACTGCTGTTTCTTCCCTATGCCGTTAATGGGCTGAAAACCGCCTGTTTTGGGACTCTGCAGAGAAAGTGTGTGCAGACTGCTGAATCCACACACGGGTTTAACTCTGGAAGTTGAGTGCACACATTGATAACCGTTCTGTTAGATAGCTGCGTTTTGGATTTAGAAGCAGATATTTCCCTGTGCTTACTGCTCTTTCTACCCTATGCCGGTAATGGGCTGAAAACGCCTGTTTTGGGACTCTGCAGAGAAAGTGTTTGCATACTGCTGAATCCACACACGGGTTTAACTCTGGAAGTTGAGTGCACACATTGAAAACCGTTCTGTTAGATAGCTGCGTTTTGGATTAGAAGCAGATATTTCCCTATGCTTACTGCTGTTTCTTCCCTATGCCGGTAATGGGCTGAAAACGCCTGTTTTGGGACTCTGCAGAGAAAGTGTGTGCAGACTGCTGAATCCACACACGGGTTTAACTCTGGAAGTTGAGTGCACACATTGACAACCGTTCTGTTAGATAGCTGCGTTTTGGATTTAGAAACAGATATTTCCCTGTGCTTACTGCTGTTTCTTCCCTATGCCGTTAATGGGCTGAAAACGCCTGTTTTGGGACTCTGCAGAGAAAGTGTTTGCAGACTGCTGAATCCACACACGGGTTTAACTCTGGAAGTTGAGTGCACACATTGACAACCGTTCTGTTAGATAGCTGCGTTTTGGGTTTAGAAGCAGATATTTCCCTGTGCTTACTGCTCTTTCTACCCTATGCCAGTAATGGGCTGAAAACGCCTGTTTTGGGACTCTGCAGAGAAAGTGTTTGCAGACTGCTGAATCCACACACGGGTTTAACTCTGGAAGTTGAGTGCGCACATTGACAACCGTTCTGTTAGATAGCTGCGTTTTGTATTTAGAAGCAGATATTTCCCTGTGCTTACTGCTGTTTCTTCCCTATGCCGGTAATGGGCTGAAAACGCCTGTTTTGGGACTCTGCAGAGAAAGTGTGTGCAGACTGCTGAATCCACACACGGGTTTAACTCTGGAAGTTGAGTGCACACATTGACAACCGTTCTGTTAGATAGCTGCGTTTCGGATTTAGAAGCAGATATTTCCCTGTGCTTACCGCTGTTTCTTCCCTATGCCGGTAATGGGCTGAAAACGCCTGTTTTGGGACTCTGCAGAGAAAGTGTTTGCAGACTGCTGAATCCACACACGGGTTTAACTCTGGAAGTTGAGTGCACACATTGACAACCGTTCTGTTAGATAGCTGCGTTTTGGATTTAGAAGCAGATATTTCCCTGTGCTTTCTGCTGTTTCTTCCCTATGCCGGTAATGGTCTGAAAACGCCTGTTTTGGGACTCTGCAGGGAAAGTGTGTGCAGACTGCTGAATCCACACACGGGTTTAACTCTGGAAGTTGAGTGAACACATTGACAACCGTTCTGTTAGATAGCTGCGTTTTGGATTTAGAAGCAGATATTTCCCTATGCTTATTGCTGTTTCTTCCCTATGCCGGTAATGGGCAGAAAACGCCTGTTTTGGGACTCTGCAGAGAAAGTGTTTGCAGACTGCTGAATCCACACACGGGTTTAACTCTGGAATTTGACTGCACACATTGACAACCATTCTGTTAGACAGCTGCGTTTTGGATTTAGAAGCAGATATTTCCCTGTGCTTACTGCTGTTTCTTCCATATGCCGGTAATGGCCTGAAAACGCCTGTTTTGAGACTCTGCAGAGAAAGTGTTTGCAGACTGCTGAATCCACACACGGGTTTAACTCTGGAAGTTGAGTGCACACATTGACAACCTTTCTGTTAGATAGCTGCGTTTTGGATTTAGAAGCAGATATTTCCCTGTGCTTACTGCTGTTTCTTCCCTATGCCGGTAATGGGCTGAAAACGCCTGTTTTGGGACTCTGCAGAGAAAGTGTTTGCAGACTGCTGAATCCACACACGGGTTTAACTCTGGAAGTTGAGTGCACACATTGACAACCGTTCTGTTAGATAGCTGCGTTTTGGGTTTAGAAGCAGATATTTCCCTGTGCTTACTGCTCTTTCTACCCTATGCCAGTAATGGGCTGAAAACGCCTGTTTTGGGACTCTGCAGAGAAAGTGTTTGCAGACTGCTGAATCCACACACGGGTTTAACTCTGGAAGTTGAGTGCGCACATTGACAACCGTTCTGTTAGATAGCTGCGTTTTGTATTTAGAAGCAGATATTTCCCTGTGCTTACTGCTGTTTCTTCCCTATGCCGGTAAATGGGCTGAAAACGCCTGTTTTGGGACTCTGCAGAGAAAGTGTGTGCAGACTGCTGAATCCACACACGGGTTTAACTCTGGAAGTTGAGTGCACACATTGACAACCGTTCTGTTAGATAGCTGCGTTTCGGATTTAGAAGCAGATATTTCCCTGTGCTTACCGCTGTTTCTTCCCTATGCCGGTAATGGGCTGAAAACGCCTGTTTTGGGACTCTGCAGAGAAAGTGTTTGCAGACTGCTGAATCCACACACGGGTTTAACTCTGGAAGTTGAGTGCACACAATGACAACCGTTCTGTTAGATAGCTGCGTTTTGGATTTAGAAGCAGATATTTCCCTGTGCTTTCTGCTGTTTCTTCCCTATGCCGGTAATGGTCTGAAAACGCCTGTTTTGGGACTCTGCAGGGAAAGTGTGTGCAGACTGCTGAATCCACACACGGGTTTAACTCTGGAAGTTGAGTGAACACATTGACAACCGTTCTGTTAGATAGCTGCGTTTTGGATTTAGAAGCAGATATTTCCCTATGCTTATTGCTGTTTCTTCCCTATGCCGGTAATGGGCAGAAAACGACTGTTTTGGGACTCTGCAGAGAAAGTGTTTGCAGACTGCTGAATCCACACACGGGTTTAACTCTGGAATTTGACTGCACACATTGACAACCATTCTGTTAGACAGCTGCGTTTTGGATTTAGAAGCAGATATTTCCCTGTGCTTACTGCTGTTTCTTCCATATGACGGTAATGGCCTGAAAACGCCTGTTTTGGGACTCTGCAGAGAAAGTGTTTGCAGACTGCTGAATCCACACACGGGTTTAACTCTGGAAGTTGAGTGCACACATTGACAACCTTTCTGTTAGATAGATGCGTTTTGGATTTAGAAGCAGATATTTCCCTGTGCTTACTGCTGTTTCTTCCCTATGCCGGTAATGGGCTGAAAACGCCTGTTTTGGGACTCTGCAGAGAAAGTGTGTGCAGACTGCTGAATCCACACACGGGTTTAACTCTGGAAGTTGAGTGCACACATTGACAACCGTTCTGTTAGATAGCTGCGTTTTGGATTTAGAAGCAGATATTTCCCTGTGCTTACTGCTGTTTCTTCCCTATGCCGGTAATGGGCTGAAAACGCCTGTTTTGGGACTCTGCAGAGAAAGTGTGTGCAGACTGCTGAATCCACACACGGGTTTAACTCTGGAAGTTGAGTGCACACACTGACAACCGTTCTGTTAGATAGCTGCGTTTTGGATTTAGAAGCAGATATTTCCCTGTGCTTACTGCTGTTTCTTCCCTATGCCGGTAATGGGCTGAAAACGCCTGTTTTGGGACTCTGCAGAGAAAGTGTGTGCAGACTGCTGAATCCACACACGGGTTTAACTCTGGAAGTTGAGTGCACACATTGACAACCGTTCTGTTAGATAGCTGCGTTTCGGATTTAGAAGCAGATATTTCCCTGTGCTTACCGCTGTTTCTTCCCTATGCCGGTAATGGGCTGAAAACGCCTGTTTTGGGACTCTGCAGAGAAAGTGTTTGCAGACTGCTGAATCCACACAAGGGTTTAACTCTGGAAGTTGAGTGCACACATTGACAACCGTTCTGTTAGATAGCTGCGTTTTGGATTTAGAAGCAGATATTTCCCTGTGCTTACTGCTGTTTCTTCCATATGCCGGTAATGGGCTGAAAACGACTGTTTTGGGACTCTGCAGAGAAAGTGTTTGCAGACTGCTGAAAGCACACACGGGTTTAACTCTGGAAGTTGAGTGCACACATTGAGAACCGTTCTGTTAGATAGCTGCGTTTTGGATTTAGAAGCAGATATTTCCCTGTGCTTACTGCTGTTTCTTCCATATGCCGGTAATGGGCTGAAAACGCCTGTTTTGGGACTCTGCAGAGAAAGTGTTTGCAGACTGCTGAATCCACACAAGGGTTTAACTCTGGAAGTTGAGTGCACACATTGACAACCGTTCTGTTAGATAGCTGCGTTTTGGATTTAGAAGCAGATATTTCCCTGTGCTTACTGCTGTTTCTTCCCTATGCCGGTAATGGGCTGAAAACGCCTGTTTTGGGACTCTGCAGAGAAAGTGTTTGCAGAGTGCTGAATCCACACACGGGTTTAACTCTGGAAGGTGAGTGCACACATTGACAACCGTTCTGTTAGATAGCTGCGTTTTGGATTTAGAAGCAGATATTTCCCTGTGCTTACTGCTGTTTCTTCCATATGCCGGTAATGGGCTGAAAACGCCTGTTTTGGGACTCTGCAGAGAAAGTGTTTGCAGACTGCTGAATCCACACACGGGTTTACCTCTGAAAGTTGAGTGCACACATTGACAACCGTTCTGTTAGATAGCTGCGTTTTGGATTTAGAAGCAGATATTTCCCTGTGCTTACTACTGTTTCTTCCATATGCCGGTAATGGGCTGAAAACGCCTGTTTTGGGACTCTGCAGAGAAAGTGTTTGCAGACTGCTGAATCCACACACGGGTTTAACTCTGGAAGTTGAGTGCACACATTCACAACCGTTCTGTTACATAGCTGCGTTTTGGATTTAGAAGCAGATATTTCCCTGTGCTTACTGCTGTTTCTTCCATATGCCGGTAATGGGCTGAAAACGCCTGTTTTGGGACTCTGCAGAGAAAGTGTCTGCAGACTGCTGAATCCACACACGTGTTTAACTCTGGAAGTTGAGTGCACACATTGACAACCGTTCTGTTAGATAGCTGCGTTTTGGATTTAGAAGCAGATATTTCCCTGTGCTTACTGCTGTTTCTTCCATATGCCGGTAATGGGCTGAAAATGCCTGTTTTGGGACTCTGCAGAGAAAGTGTTTGTAGACTGCTGAATCCACACACGGGTTTAACTCTGGAAGTTGAGTGCACACATTGACATCCGTTCTGTTAGATAGCTGCGTTTTGGATTTAGAAGCAGATATTTCCCTGTGCTTACTGCTGTTTCTTCCCTATGCCGGTAATGGGCTGAATACGCCTGTTTTGGGACTCTGCAGAGAAAGTGTTTGCAGAGTGCTGAATCCACACACGGGTTTAACTCTGGAAGGTGAGTGCACACATTGACAACCGTTCTGTTAGATAGCTGCGTTTTGGATTTAGAAGCAGATATTTCCCTGTGCTTACTGCTGTTTCTTCCATATGCCGGTAATGGGCTGAAAACGCCTGTTTTGGGACTCTGCAGAGAAAGTGTTTGCAGACTGCTGAATCCACACACGGGTTTACCTCTGAAAGTTGAGTGCACACATTGACAACCGTTCTGTTAGATAGCTGCGTTTTGGATTTAGAAGCAGATATTTCCCTGTGCTTACTACTGTTTCTTCCATATGCCGGTAATGGGCTGAAAACGCCTGTTTTGGGACTCTGCAGAGAAAGTGTTTGCAGACTGCTGAATCCACACACGGGTTTAACTCTGGAAGTTGAGTGCACACATTCACAACCGTTCTGTTACATAGCTGCGTTTTGGATTTAGAAGCAGATATTTCCCTGTGCTTACTGCTGTTTCTTCCATATGCCGGTAATGGGCTGAAAACGCCTGTTTTGGGACTCTGCAGAGAAAGTGTCTGCAGACTGCTGAATCCACACACGTGTTTAACTCTGCAAGTTGAGTGCACACATTGACAACCGTTCTGTTAGATAGCTGCGTTTTGGATTTAGAAGCAGATATTTCCCTGTGCTTACTGCTGTTTCTTCCATATGCCGGTAATGGGCTGAAAATGCCTGTTTTGGGACTCTGCAGAGAAAGTGTTTGCAGACTGCTGAATCCACACACGGGTTTAACTCTGGAAGTTGAGTGCACACATTGACATCCGTTCTGTTAGATAGCTGCGTGTTGGATTTAGAAGCAGATATTTCCCTGTGTTTACTGCTGTTTCTTCCCTATGCCGGTAATGGGCTGAAAACGCCTGTTTTGGGAATCTGCAGAGAAAGTCTTTGCAGACTGCTGAATCCACACACGGGTTTAACTCTGGAAGTTGAGTGCACACATTGACAACCTTTCTGTTAGATAGCTGCGTTATGGATTTAGAAGCAGATATTTCCCTGTGCTAACTGCTGTTTCTTCCCTATGTCGGTAATGGGCTGAAAACACCTGTTTTGGGTCTCTGCAGAGAAAGTGTTTGCAGACTGCTGAATCCACACACGGGTTTAACTCTGGAAGTTGAGTGCACACATTGACAACCGTTCTGTTAGATAGCTGCGTTTTGGATTTAGAAGCAGATATTTCCCTGTGCTTACTGCTGTTTCTTCCCTATGCCGGTAATGGGCTGAAAACGCCTGTTTTGGGACTCTGCAGAGAAAGTGTCTGGAGACTGCTGCATCCACACACGGGTTTAACTCTGGAAGTTGAGTGCACACATTGACAACCGTTCTGTTAGATAGCTGCGTTTTGGATTTAGAAGCAGATATTTCCCTGTGCTTACTGCTGTTTCTTCCATATGCCGGTAATGGGCTGAAAACGCCTGTTTTGGGAATCTGCAGAGAAAGAGTTTGCAGACTGCTGAATCCACACACCGGTTTAACTCTGGAAGTTGAGTGCACACTTTGACAACCGTTCTGTTAGATAGCTGCGTTTTGGATTTAGAAGCAGATATTTCCCTGTGCTTACTGCTGTTTCTTCCCTATGCCGGTAATGGGCTGAAAACGCCTGTTTTGGGACTCTGCAGAGAAAGTGTTTGCAGACTGCTGAATCCACACACGGGTTTAACTCTGGAAGTTGAGTGCACACATTGACAACCGTTCTGTTAGATAGCTGCGTTTTGGATTTAGAAGCAGATATTTCCCTGTGCTTACTGCTGTTTCTTCCCTATGCCGGTAATGGGCTGAAAACGCCTGTTTTGGAACTCTGCAGAGAAAGTGTTTGCAGACTGCTGAATCCACACACGGGTTTAACTCTGGAAGTTGAGTGCACACATTGACAACCGTTTTGTTAGATAGCTGCGTTTTGGATTTAGAAGCAGATATTTCCCTGTGCTTAGTGCTGTTTCTTCCCTATGCCGGTAATGGGCTGAAAACACCTGTTTTGGGACTCTGCAGAGAAAGTGTTTGCAGACTGTTGAATACACACACGGGTTTAACTCTGGAAGTTGAGTGCACACATTGACAACCGTTCTGTTAGATAGCTGCGTTTCGGATTTAGAAGCAGATATTTCCCTGTGCATACTGCTGTTTCTTCCCTATGCCGGTAATGGGCTGAAAACGCCTGTTTTGGGAATCTGCAGAGAAAGTGTTTGCAGACTGCTGAATCCACACACGGGTTTAACTCTGGAAGTTGAGTGCACACATTCACAACCGTTCTGTTAGATAGCTGCGTTTTGGATTTAGAAGCAGATATTTCCCTGTGCTTAATGCTGTTTCTTCCATATGCTGGTAATGGGCTGAAAACGCCTGTTTTGGGACTCTGCAGAGAAAGTGTTTGCAGACTGCTGAATTCACACACGGGTTTAACTCTGGAAGTTGAGTGCACACATTGACAACCGTTCTGTTAGATAGCTGCGTTTTGGATGCAGAATCAGATATTTCCCTGTGCTTACTGCTGTTTCTTCCCTAAGCCGGTAGTGGGCTGAAAACGCCTGTTTTGGGACTCTGCAGAGAAAGTGTTTGCAGACTGCTGAATCCACACACGGGTTTAACTCTGGAAGTTGAGTGCACACATTGACAACCGTTCTGTTAGATAGCTGCGTTTTGGATTTAGAAGCAGATATTTCCCTGTGCTTACTGCTGTTTCTTCCCTATGCCGGTAATGGGCTGAAAACGCCTGTTTTGGGACTCTGCAGAGAAAGTGTTTGCAGACTGCTGAATCCACACACGGGTTTAACTCTGGAAGTTGAGTGCACACATTGACAACCGTTCTGTTAGATAGCTGCGTTTTGGATTTAGAAGCAGATATTTCCCTGTGCTTACTGCTGTTTTTTCCATATGCCGGTAATGAACTGAAAACGCCTGTTTTGGGACTCTGCAGAGAAAGTGTTTGCAGACTGCTGAATCCACACACGGGTTTAACTCTGGAAGTTGAGTGCACACATTGACAACCGTTCTGTTAGATAGCTGCGTTTTGGAATTAGACGCAGATATTTCCCTGTGCTTACTGCTGTTTCTTCCCTATGCCGGTAATGGGCTGAAAACGCCTGTTTTGGGACTCTGCAGAGAAAGTGTTTGCAGACTGCTGAATCCACACACGGGTTTAACTCCGGAAGTTGAGTGCACACATTGACAACCGTTCTGTTAGATAGCTGCGTTTTGGATTTAGAAGCAGATATTTCCCTGTGCTTACTGCTGTTTCTTCCCTATGCCGGTAATGGGCTGAAAACGCCTGTTTTGGGACTCTGCAGAGAAAGTGTTTGCAGACTGATGAATCCGTACACGGGTTTAACTCTGGAAGTTGAGTGCACACATTGACAACCGTTCTGTTAGATAGGTGCGTTTCGGATTTAGAAGCAGATATTTCCCTGTGCTTATTGCTGTTTCTTATATATGCCGGTAATGGGCTGAAAACGCCTGTTTTGGGACTCTGCAGAGAAAGTGTTTGCAGACTGCTGAATCCACACACGGGTTTAACTCTGGAAGTTGAGTGCACACATTGACAACCGTTCTGTTAGATAGCTGCGTTTTGGATTTAGAAGCAGATATTTCCCTGTGCTTACTGCTGTTTCTTCCCTATGCCGTTAATGGGCTGAAAACACCTGTTTTGGGACTCTGCAGAGAAAGTGTTTGCAGACTGCTGAATCCACACACGGGTTTAACTCTGGAAGTTGAGTGCACACATTGACAACCGTTCTGTTAGATAGCTGCGTTTTGGATTTAGAAGCAGATATTTCCCTGTGCTTACTGCTGTTTCTTCCATATGCCCGTAATGGGCTGAAATCGCCTGTTTTGGGACTCTGCAGAGAAAGTGTTTGCAGACTGCTGAATCCACACACGGGTTTAACTATCGAAGTTGAGTGCACACATTGACAACCGTTCTGTTAGATAGCTGCGTTTTGGATTTAGAAGCAGATATTTCCCTGTGCTTACTGCTGTTTCTTCCCTATGCCGGTAATGGGCTGAAAACGCCTGTTTTGGGACTCTGCAGAGAAAGTGTGTGCAGACTGCTGAATCCACACACGGGTTTAACTCTGGAAGTTGAGTGCACACATTGACAACCGTTCTGTTAGATAGCTGCGTTTTGGATTTAGAAGCAGATATTTCCCTGTGCTTACTGCTGTTTCTTCCCTATGCCGTTAATGGGCTGAAAACGCCTGTTTTGGGACTCTGCAGAGAAAGTGTGTGCAGACTGCTGAATACACACACGGGTTTAACTCTGGAAGTTGAGTGCACACATTGACAACCGTTCTGTTAGATAGCTGCGTTTCGGATTTAGAAGCAGATATTTCCCTGTGCTTACTGCTGTTTCTTCCCTATGCCGGTAATGGGCTGAAAACGCCTGTTTTGGGACTCTGCAGAGAAAGTGTTTGCAGACTGCTGAATCCACACACGGGTTTAACTCTGGAAGTTGAGTGCACACATTGACAACCGTTCTGTTAGATAGCTGCGTTTTGGATTTAGAAGCAGATATTTCCCTGTGCTTTCTGCTGTTTCTTCCCTATGCCGGTAATGGTCTGAAAACGCCTGTTTTGGGACTCTGCAGGGAAAGTGTGTGCAGACTGCTGAATCCACACACGGGTTTAACTCTGGAAGTTGAGTGAACACATTGACAACCGTTCTGTTAGATAGCTGCGTTTTGGATTTAGAAGCAGATATATCCCTATGCTTATTGCTGTTTCTTCCCTATGCCGGTAATGGGCAGAAAACGCCTGTTTTGGGACTCTGCAGAGAAAGTGTTTGCAGACTGCTGAATCCACACACGGGTTTAACTCTGGAATTTGACTGCACACATTGACAACCATTCTGTTAGACAGCTGCGTTTTGGATTTAGAAGCAGATATTTCCCTGTGCTTACTGCTGTTTCTTCCATATGCCGGTAATGGCCTGAAAACGCCTGTTTTGGGACTCTGCAGAGAAAGTGTTTGCAGACTGCTGAATCCACACACGGGTTTAACTCTGGAAGTTGAGTGCACACATTGACAACCGTTCGGTTAGATAGCTGCGTTTTGGATTTAGAAGCAGATATTTCCCTGTGCTTACTGCTGTTTCTTCCCTATGCCGGTAATGGCCTGAAAACGCCTGTTTTGGGACTCTGCAGAGAAAGTGTTTGCAGACTGCTGAATCCACACACGGGTTTAACTCTGGAAGTTGAGTGCACACATTGACAACCGTTCTGTTAGATAGCTGCGTTTTGGATTTAGAAGCAGATATTTCCCTGTGCTTACTGCTGTTTCTTCCCTATGCCGGTAATGGGCTGAAATCGCCTGTTTTGGGACTCTGCAGAGAAAGTGTCTGCAGACTGCTGAATCCACACACGGGTTTAACTCTGGAAGTTGAGTGCACACATTGACAACCGTTCTGTTAGATAGCTGCGTTTTGGATTTAGAAGCAGATATTTCCCTGTGCTTACTGCTGTTTCTTCCCTATGCCGGTAATGGGCTGAAAACGCCTGTTTTGGGACTCTGCAGAGAAAGTGTCTGCAGACTGCTGCATCCACACACGGGTTTAACTCTGGAAGTTGAGTGCACACATTGACAACCGTTCTGTTAGATAGCTGCGTTTTGGATTTAGAAGCAGATATTTCCCTGTGCTTACTGCTGTTTCTTCCATATGCCGGTAATGGGCTGAAAACGCCTGTTTTGGGACTCTGCAGAGAAAGAGTTTGCAGACTGCTGAATCCACACACGGGTTTAACTCTGGAAGTTGAGTGCACACATTGACAACCGTTCTGTTAGATAGCTGCGTTTTGGATTTAGAAGCAGATATTTCCCTGTGCTTACTGCTGTTTCTTCCCTATGCCGGTAATGGGCTGAAAACGCCTGTTTTGGGACTCTGCAGAGAAAGTGTTTGCAGACTGCTGAATCCACACACGGGTTTAACTCTGGAAGTTGAGTGCACACATTGACAACCGTTCTGTTAGATAGCTGCGTTTTGGATTTAGAAGCAGATATTTCCCTGTGCTTACTGCTGTTTCCTCCCTATGCCGGTAATGGGCTGAAAACGCCTGTTTTGGAACTCTGCAGAGAAAATGTTTGCAGACTGCTGAATCCACACACGGGTTTAACTCTGGAAGTTGAGTGCACACATTGACAACCGTTTTGTTAGATAGCTGCGTTTTGGATTTAGAAGCAGATATTTCCCTGTGCTTAGTGCTGTTTCTTCCCTATGCCGGTAATGGGCTGAAAACACCTGTTTTGGGACTCTGCAGAGAAAGTGTTTGCAGACTGTTGAATACACACACGGGTTTAACTCTGGAAGTTGAGTGCACACATTGACAACCGTTCTGTTAGATAGCTGCGTTTCGGATTTAGAAGCAGATATTTCCCTGTGCATACTGCTGTTTCTTCCCTATGCCGGTAATGGGCTGAAAACGCCTGTTTTGGGAATCTGCAGAGAAAGTGTTTGCAGACTGCTGAATCCACACACGGGTTTAACTCTGGAAGTTGAGTGCACACATTCACAACCGTTCTGTTAGATAGCTGCGTTTTGGATTTAGAAGCAGATATTTCCCTGTGCTTAATGCTGTTTCTTCCATATGCTGGTAATGGGCTGAAAACGCCTGTTTTGGGACTCTGCAGAGAAAGTGTTTGCAGACTGCTGAATTCACACACGGGTTTAACTCTGGAAGTTGAGTGCACACATTGACAACCGTTCTGTTAGATAGCTGCGTTTTGGATGTAGAATCAGATATTTCCCTGTGCTTACTGCTGTTTCTTCCCTAAGCCGGTAGTGGGCTGAAAACGCCTGTTTTGGGACTCTGCAGAGAAAGTGTTTGCAGACTGCTGAATCCACACACGGGTTTAACTCTGGAAGTTGAGTGCACACATTGACAACCGTTCTGTTAGATAGCTGCGTTTTGGATTTAGAAGCAGATATTTCCCTGTGCTTACTGCTGTTTCTTCCCTATGCCGGTAATGGGCTGAAAACGCCTGTTTTGGGACTCTGCAGAGAAAGTGTTTGCAGACTGCTGAATCCACACACGGGTTTAACTCTGGAAGTTGAGTGCACACATTGACAACCTTTCTGTTAGATAGCTGCGTTTTGGATTTAGAAGCAGATATTTCCCTGTGCTTACTGCTGTTTCTTCCCTATGCCGGTAATGGGCTGAAAACGCCTGTTTTGGGACTCTGCAGAGAAAGTGTGTGCAGACTGCTGAATCCACACACGGGTTTAACTCTGGAAGTTGAGTGCACACATTGACAACCGTTCTGTTAGATAGCTGCGTTTTGGGTTTAGAAGCAGATATTTCCCTGTGCTTACTGCTCTTTCTACCCTATGCCAGTAATGGGCTGAAAACGCCTGTTTTGGGACTCTGCAGAGAAAGTGTTTGCAGACTGCTGAATCCACACACGGGTTTAACTCTGGAAGTTGAGTGCGCACATTGACAACCGTTCTGTTAGATAGCTGCGTTTTGTATTTAGAAGCAGATATTTCCCTGTGCTTACTGCTGTTTCTTCCCTATGCCGGTAATGGGCTGAAAACGCCTGTTTTGGGACTCTGCAGAGAAAGTGTGTGCAGACTGCTGAATCCACACACGGGTTTAACTCTGGAAGTTGAGTGCACACATTGACAACCGTTCTGTTAGATAGCTGCGTTTCGGATTTAGAAGCAGATATTTCCCTGTGCTTACCGCTGTTTCTTCCCTATGCCGGAAATGGGCTGAAAACCCCTGTTTTGGGACTCTGCAGAGAAAGTGTTTGCAGACTGCTGAATCCACACACGGGTTTAACTCTGGAAGTTGAGTGCACACATTGACAACCGTTCTGTTAGATAGCTGCGTTTTGGATTTAGAAGCAGATATTTCCCTGTGCTTTCTGCTGTTTCTTCCCTATGCCGGTAATGGTCTGAAAACGCCTGTTTTGGGACTCTGCAGGGAAAGTGTGTGCAGACTGCTGAATCCACACACGGGTTTAACTCTGGAAGTTGAGTGAACACATTGACAACCGTTCTGTTAGATAGCTGCGTTTTGGATTTAGAAGCAGATATTTCCCTATGCTTATTGCTGTTTCTTCCCTATGCCGGTAATGGGCAGAAAACGCCTGTTTTGGGACTCTGCAGAGAAAGTGTTTGCAGACTGCTGAATCCACACACGGGTTTAACTCTGGAATTTGACTGCACACATTGACAACCATTCTGTTAGACAGCTGCGTTTTGGATTTAGAAGCAGATATTTCCCTGTGCTTACTGCTGTTTCTTCCATATGCCGGTAATGGCCTGAAAACGCCTGTTTTGGGACTCTGCAGAGAAAGTGTTTGCAGACTGCTGAATCCACACACGGGTTTAACTCTGGAAGTTGAGTGCACACATTGACAACCTTTCTGTTAGATAGATGCGTTTTGGATTTAGAAGCAGATATTTCCCTGTGCTTACTGCTGTTTCTTCCCTATGCCGGTAATGGGCTGAAAACGCCTGTTTTGGGACTCTGCAGAGAAAGTGTGTGCAGACTGCTGAATCCACACACGGGTTTAACTCTGGAAGTTGAGTGCACACATTGACAACCGTTCTGTTAGATAGCTGCGTTTTGGATTTAGAAGCAGATATTTCCCTGTGCTTACTGCTGTTTCTTCCCTATGCCGGTAATGGGCTGAAAACGCCTGTTTTGGGACTCTGCAGAGAAAGTGTGTGCAGACTGCTGAATCCACACACGGGTTTAACTCTGGAAGTTGAGTGCACACATTGACAACCGTTCTGTTAGATAGCTGCGTTTTGGATTTAGAAGCAGATATTTCCCTGTGCTTACTGCTGTTTCTTCCCTATGCCGGTAATGGGCTGAAAACGCCTGTTTTGGGACTCTGCAGAGAAAGTGTGTGCAGACTGCTGAATCCACACACGGGTTTAACTCTGGAAGTTGAGTGCACACATTGACAACCGTTCTGTTAGATAGCTGCGTTTTGGATTTAGAAGCAGATATTTCCCTTTGCTTACTGCTGTTTCTTCCCTATGCCGGTAATGGGCTGAAAACGCCTGTTTTGGGACTCTGCAGAGAAAGTGTCTGCAGACTGCTAAATCCACAAACGGGTTTAACTCTGGAAGTTGAGTGCACACATTGACAACCGTTCTGTTAGATAGCTGCGTTTTGGATTTAGAAGCAGATATTTCCCTGTGCTTACTGCTGTTTCTTCCCTATGCCGGTAATGGGCTGAAAACGCCTGTTTTGCGTCTCTGCAGAGAAAGTGTTTGCAGACTGCTGAATCCACACACGGGTTTAACTCTGGAAGTTGAGTGCACACATTGACAACCGTTCTGTTAGGTAGCTGCGTTTTGGATTTAGAAGCAGAAATTTCCCTGTGCTTACTGCTGTTTCTGCGATATGCCGGTAATGGGCTGAAAACGCCTGTTTTGGGACTCTGCAGAGAAAGTGTTTGCAGACTGCTGAATCCACACACGGGTTTAACTCTGGAAGTTGAGTGCACACATTGACAACCGTTCTGTTAGATAGCTGCGTTTTGAATTTAGAAGCAGATATTTCCCTGTGCTTACTGCTGTTTCTTCCCTATGCCGGTAATGGGCTGAAAACGCCTGTTTTGGGACTCTGCAGAGAAAGTGTTTGCAGACTGCTGAATCCACACACGGGTTTAACTCTGGAAGTTGAGTGCACACATTGACAATCGTTCTGTTAGATAGCTGCGTTTTTAATTTAGAAGCAGATATTTCCCTGTGCTTACTGCTGTTTCTTCCCTGTGCCGGTAATGGGCTGAAAACGCCTGTTTTGGGACTCTGCAGAGAAAGTGTCTGCAGACTGCTGAATCCACACACGGGTTTAACTCTGGAAGTTGAGTGCACACATTGACAACCGTTCTGTTAGATAGCTGCGTTTTGGATTTAGAAGCAGATATTTCCCTGTGCTTACTGCTGTTTCTTCCCTATGCCGGAAATGGGCTGAAAACGCCTTTTTTGGGACTCTGCAGAGAAAGTCTTTGCAGACTGCTGAATCCACACACGGGTTTAACTCTGGAAGTTGAGTGCACACATTCACAACCGTTCTGTTAGATAGCTGCGTTTTGGATTTAGAAGCAGATATTTCCCTGTGCTTACTGCTGTTTCTTCCCTATGCCGGTAATGGGATGAAAACGCCTGTTTTGGGACTCTGCAGAGAAAGTGTTTGCAGACTGCTGAATCCACACACGGGTTTAACTCTGGAAGTTGAGTGCACACATTGACAACGGTTCTGTTAGATAGCTGCGTTTTGGATTTAGACGCAGATATTTCCCTGTGCTTACTGCTGTTTCTTCACTATGCCGGTAATGGGCTGAAAACGCCTGTTTTTGGACTCTGCAGAGAAAGTGTTTGCAGACTGCTGAATCCACAAACGGGTTTAACTCTGGAAGTTGAGTGCACACTTCACAACCGTTCTGTTAGATTGCTGCGCTTTGGATTTAGAAGCAGATATTTCCCTGGGCTTACTGCTGTTTCTTCCATATGCCGGTAATGGGCTGAAAACGCCTGTTTTGGGACTCTGCAGAGAAAGTGTTTGCAGACTGCTTAATCCACACACGGGTTTAACTCTGGAAGTTGAGTGCACACATTCACAACGGTTGTGTTAGACAGCTGCGTTTTGGATTTAGAAGCAGATATTTCCCTGTGCTTACTGCTGTTTCTTCCATATGCCAGTAATGGGCTGAAAACGCCTGTTTTGGGACTCTGCAGAGAAAGTGTCTGCAGACTGCTGAATCCACACACGGGTTTAACTCTGGAAGTTGAGTGCACACATTGACAACCGTTCAGTTAGATAGCTGCGTTTTGGATTTAGAAGCAGATATTTCCCTGTGCTTACTGCTGTTTCTTCCATATGTCGGTAATGGGCTGAAAACGCCTGTTTTGGGTCTCTGCAGAGAAAGTGTTTGCAGACTGCTGAATCCACACACGGGTTTAACTCTGGAAGTTGAGTGCACACATTGACAACCATTCAGTTAGATAGCTGCGTTTTGGATTTAGAAGCAGATATTTCCTTGTGCTTACTGCTGTTTCTTCGATATACCGTTAATGGACTGAAAACGCCTGTTTTGGGACTCTGCAGAGAAAGTGTTTGCAGACTGCTGAATCCACACACGGGTTTAACTCTGGAAGTTGAGTGCACACATTCACAACCGTTCTGTTAGATAGCTGCGTTTTGGATTTAGAAGCAGATATTTCCCTGTGCTTACTGCTGTTTCTTCCATATGCCGGAAATGGGCTGAAAACGCCTGTTTTGGGACTCTGCAGAGAAAGTGTTTGCAGACTGCTGGTTCCGCACACGGGTTTAACTCTGGAAGTTGAGTGCACACATTGACAACCGTTCTGTTAGATAGCTGCGCTTTGGATTTAGAAACACATATTTCCCTGTGCTTACTGCTGTTTCTTTCATATGTCGGTAATGGGCTGAAAACGCCTGTTTTGCGTCTCTGCAGAGAAAGTGTTTGCAGACTGCTGAATCCACACACGGGTTTAACTCTGGAAGTTGAGTGCACACATTGACAACCGTTCTGTTAGATAGCTGCGTTTTGGATTTAGAAGCAGATATTTCCCTGTACGTACTGCTGTTTCTTCCCTATGCTGGTAATGGGCTGAAAACGCCTGTTTTGCGTCTCTGCAGAGAAAGTGTTTGCAGACTGCTGAATCCACACACGGGTTTAACTCTGGAAGTTGAGTGCACACATTGACAACCGTTCAGTTAGATAGCTGCGTTTTGGATTTAGAAGCAGATATTTCCCTGTGCTTACTGCTGTTTCTTCGATATACCGTTAATGGACTGAAAACGCCTGTTTTGGGACTCTGCAGAGAAAGTGTTTGCAGACTGCTGAATCCACACACGGGTTTAACTCTGGAAGTTGAGTGCACACATTGACAACCGTTCTGTTAGATAGCTGCGTTTTGGATTTAGAAGCAGATATTTCCCTGTGCTTACTGCTGTTTCTTCCATATGCCGGTTATGGGCTGAAAACGCCTGTTTTGGGACTCTGCAGAGAAAGTGTCTGCAGACTGCTGAATCGACACACGTGTTTAACTCTGGAAGTTGAGTGCACACATTGACAACCGTTCTGTTAGATAGCTGCGTTTTGGATTTAGAAGCAGATATTTCCCTGTGCTTACTGCTCTTGCTTCCATATGCCGGTAATGGGCTGAAAACACCTGTTTTGGGACTCTGCAGAGAAAGTGTTTGCAGAATGCAGAATCCACACACGGGTTTAACTCTGGAAGTTGAGTGCACACATTGACAACCGTCCTGTTAGATAGCTGCGTTTCGGATTTAGAAGCAGATATTTCCCTGTGCTTACTGCTGTTTCTTGCCTATGCCGGTAATGGGCTGAAAACGCCTGTTTTGGGACTCTGCAGAGAAAGTGTTTGCAGACTGCTGATTCCGCACACGGGTTTAACTCTGGAAGTTGAGTGCACACATTGACAACCGTTCTGTTAGATAGCTGCGTTTTGGATTTAGAAGCACATATTTCCCTGTGCTTACTGCTGTTTCTTCCTTATGTCGGTAAAGGGCTGAAAACGCCTGTTTTGCGTCTCTGCAGAGAAAGTGTGTGCAGACTGCTGAATCCACACACGGGTTTAACTCTGGAAGTTGAGTGCACACATTGACAACCGTTCTGTTAGATAGCTGCGTTTTGGATTTAGAAGCAGATATTTCCCTGTGCTTACTGCTGTTTCTTCCCTATGCCGGTAATGGGCTGAAAACGCCTGTTTTGGGACTCTGCAGAGAAAGTGTCTGCAGACTGCTAAATCCACAAACGGGTTTAACTCTGGAAGTTGAGTGCACACATTGACAACCGTTCTGTTAGATAGCTGCGTTTTGGATTTAGAAGCAGATATTTCCCTGTGCTTACTGCTGTTTCTTCCCTATGCCGGTAATGGGCTGAAAACGCCTGTTTTGGGACTCTGCAGAG
Organism: Aotus nancymaae; assembly: GCF_030222135.1. NCBI lineage: Eukaryota > Metazoa > Chordata > Mammalia > Primates > Aotidae > Aotus > Aotus nancymaae. The sequence goes on from NW_026989462.1 coordinate 25,698, forward strand.
AAAGTGTCTGCAGACTGCTGAATCCACACACGGGTTTAACTCTGGAAGTTGAGTGCACACATTGACAACCGTTCTGTTAGATAGCTGCGTTTTGGATTTAGAAGCAGATATTTCCCTGTGCTTACTGCTGTTTCTTCCATATGTCGGTAATGGGCTGGAAACGCCTGTTTTGCGTCTCTGCAGAGAAAGTGTTTGCAGACTGCTGAATCCACACACGGGTTTAACTCTGGAAGTTGAGTGCACACATTGACAACCGTTCTGTTAGATAGCTGCGTTTTGGATTTAGAAGCAGATATTTCCCTGTGCTTACTGCTGTTTCTTCCCTATGCCGGTAATGGGCTGAAAACGCCTGTTTTGGGACTCTGCAGACAAAGTGTCTGCAGACTGCTGAATCCACACACGGGTTTAACTCTGGAAGTTGAGTGCACACATTGACAACCGTTCTGTTAGATAGCTGCGTTTTGGATTTAGAAGCAGATATTTCCCTGTGCTTACTGCTGTTTCTTCCCTATGCCGGAAATGGGCTGAAAATGCCTTTTTTGGGACTCTGCAGAGAAAGTGTTTGCAGACTGCTGAATCCACACACGGGTTTAACTCTGGAAGTTGAGTGCACACATTCACAACCGTTCTGTTAGATAGCTGCGTTTTGGATTTAGAAGCAGATATTTCCCTGTGCTTACTGCTGTTTCTTCCCTATGCCGGTAATGGGATGAAAACGCCTGTTTTGGGACTCTGCAGAGAAAGTGTTTGCAGACTGCTGAATCCACACACGGGTTTAACTCTGGAAGTTGAGTGCACACATTGACAACCGTTCTGTTAGATAGCTGCGTTTTGGATTTAGACGCAGATATTTCCCTGTGCTTACTGCTGTTTCTTCACTATGCCGGTAATGGGCTGAAAACGCCTGTTTTTGGACTCTGCAGAGAAAGTGTTTGCAGACTGCTGAATCCACACACGGGTTTATCTCTGGAAGTTGAGTGCACACATTCACAACCGTTCTGTTAGATAGCTGCGTTTTGGATTTAGAAGCAGATATTTCCCTGGGCTTACTGCTGTTTCTTCCATATGCCGGTAATGGGCTGAAAACGCCTGTTTTGGGACTCTGCAGAGAAAGTGTTTGCAGACTGCAGAATCCACACACGGGTTTAACTCTGGAAGTTGAGTGCACACATTGACAACCGTTCTGTTAGATAGCTGCGTTTTGGATTTAGAAGCAGATATTTCCCTGTGCTTACTGCTGTTTCTTCCATATGTCGGTAATGGGCTGAAAACGCCTGTTTTGGGTCTCTGCAGAGAAAGTGTTTGCAGACTGCTGAATCCACACACGGGTTTAACTCTGGAAGTTGAGTGCACACATTGACAACCGTTCAGTTAGATAGCTGCGTTTTGGATTTAGAAGCAGATATTTCCCTGTGCTTACTGCTGTTTCTTCCATATGCCGGTAATGGGCTCAAAACGCCTGTTTTGGGACTCTGCAGAGAAAGTGTTTGCAGACTGCTGAATCCACAAACGGGTTTAAATCTGGAAGTTGAGTGCACACATTGACAACCGTTCTGTGAGATAGCTGCGTTTTGGATTTAGAAGCAGATATTTCCCTGTGCTTACTGCTGTTTCTTTCCTATGCCGGTAATGGGCTGAAAACGCCTGTTTTTCGTCTCTGCAGAGAAAGTGTTTGCAGACTGCTGAATCCACACACGGGTTTAACTCTGGAAGTTGAGTGCACACATTGACAACCGTTCTGTTAGATAGCTGCGTTTTGGATTTAGAAGCAGATATTTCCCTATGCTTACTGCAGTTTCTTCGATATGCCGGTAATGGGCTGAAAACGCCTGTTTTGGGACTCTGCAGAGAAAGTGTTTGCAGACTGCTGAATCCACACACGGGTTTAACTCTGGAAGTTGAGTGCACACATTGACAACCGTTCTGTTAGATAGCTGCGTTTTGGATTTAGAAGCAGATATTTCCCTGTGCTTACTGCTGTTTCTTCCATATGTCGGTAATGGGCTGAAAACGCCTGTTTTGGGTCTCTGCAGAGAAAGTGTTTGCAGACTGCTGAATCCACACACGGGTTTAACTCTGGAAGTTGAGTGCACACATTGACAACCGTTCAGTTAGATAGCTGCGTTTTGGATTTAGAAGCAGATTTTTCCCTGTGCTTACTGCTGTTTCTTCGATATACCGTTAATGGACTGAAAACGCCTGTTTTGGGACTCTGCAGAGAAAGTGTTTGCAGACTGCTGAATCCACACACGGGTTTAACTCTGGAAGTTGAGTGCACACATTCACAACCGTTCTGTTAGATAGCTGCGTTTTGGATTTAGAAGCAGATATTTCCCTGTGCTTACTGCTGTTTCTTCGATATACCGTTAATGGACTGAAAACGCCTGTTTTGGGACTCTGCAGAGAAAGTGTTTGCAGACTGCTGAATCCACACACGGGTTTAACTCTGGAAGTTGAGTGCACACATTCACAACCATTCTGTTAGATAGCTGCGTTTTGGATTTAGAAGCAGATATTTCCCTGTGCTTACTGCTGTTTCTTCCATATGCCGGTTATGGGCTGAAAACGCCTGTTTTGGGACTCTGCAGAGAAAGTGTCTGCAGACTGCTGAATCGACACACGTGTTTAACTCTGGAAGTTGAGTGCACACATTGACAACCGTTCTGTTAGATAGCTGCGTTTTGGATTTAGAAGCAGATATTTCCCTGTGCTTACTGCTCTTGCTTCCATATGCCGGTAATGGGCTGAAAACGCCTGTTTTGGGACTCTGCAGAGAAAGTGTTTGCAGACTGCAGAATCCACACACGGGTTTAACTCTGGAAGTTGAGTGCACACATTGACAACCGTCCTGTTAGATAGCTGCGTTTTGGATTTAGAAGCAGATATTTCCCTGTGCTTACTGCTGTTTCTTCCCTATGGCGGTAATGGGCTGAAAACGCCTGCTTTTCGTCTCTGCAGAGAAAGTGTTTGCAGACTGCTGAATCCACACACGGGTTTAACTCTGGAAGTTGAGTGCACACATTGACAACCGTTCTGTTAGATAGCTGTGTTTTGGATTTAGAAGCACATATTTCCCTGTGCTTACTGCTATTTCTTCGATATGCCGGTAATGGGCTGAAAACGCCTGTTTTGGGACTCTGCAGAGAAAGTGTTTGCAGACTGCTGAATCCACACACGGGTTTAACTCTGGAAGTTGAGTGCACACATTGACAACCGTTCAGTTAGATAGCTGCGTTTTGGATTTAGAATCAGACATTTCCCTGTGCTTACTGCTGTTTCTTCCATATGCCGTTAATGGGCTGAAAACGCCTGTTTTGGGACTCTGCAGAGAAAGTGTTTGCAGACTGCTGAATCCACACACGGGTTTAACTCTGGAAGTTGAGTGCACACATTCACAACCGTTCTGTTAGATAGCTGCGTTTTGGATTTAGAAGCAGATATTTCCCTGTGCTTACTGCTGTTTCTTCCCTATGCCGGTAATGGGCTGAAAACGCCTGTTTTGGGACTCTGCAGAGAAATGGTTTGCAGACTGCTGAATCCACACACTGGTTTAACTCTGGAAGTTGAGTGCACACATTGACAACCGTTCTGTTAGATAGCTGCGTTTTGGATTTAGAAGCAGATATTTCCCTGTGCTTACTGCTGTTTCTTCCATATGTCGGTAATGGGCTGAAAACGCCTGTTTTGCGTCTCTGCAGAGAAAGTGTTTGCAGACTGCTGAATCCACACACGGGTTTAACTCTGGAAGTTGAGTGCACACATTGACAACCGTTCTGTTAGATAGCTGCGTTTTGGATTTAGAAGCAGATATTTCCCTGTGCTTACTGCTGTTTCTTCCCTATGCCGGTAATGGGCTGAAAATGCCTGTTTTGGGACTCTACAGAGAAAGTGTCTGCAGACTGCTGAAACCACACACGGGTTTAACTCTGGAAGTTGAGTGCGCACATTGACAACCGTTCTGTTAGATAGCTGCGTTTTGGATTTAGAAGCAGATATTTCCCTGTGCTTACTGCTGTTTCTTCCATATGTCGGTAATGGGCTGAAAACGCCTGTTTTGGGTCTCTGCAGAGAAAGTGTTTGCAGACTGCTGAATCCACACACGGGTTTAACTCTGGAAGTTGAGTGCACACATTGACAACCGTTCAGTTAGATAGCTGCGTTTTGGATTTAGAAGCAGATATTTCCCTGTGCTTACTGCTGTTTCTTCCATATGCCGGTAATGGGCTCAAAACGCCTGTTTTGGGACTCTGCAGAGAAAGTGTTTGCAGACTGCTGAATCCACAAACGGGTTTAAATCTGGAAGTTGAGTGCACACATTGACAACCGTTCTGTGAGATAGCTGCGTTTTGGATTTAGAAGCAGATATTTCCCTGTGCTTACTGCTGTTTCTTTCCTATGCCGGTAATGGGCTGAAAACGCCTGTTTTTCGTCTCTGCAGAGAAAGTGTTTGCAGACTGCTGAATCCACACACGGGTTTAACTCTGGAAGTTGAGTGCACACATTGACAACCGTTCTGTTAGATAGCTGCGTTTTGGATTTAGAAGCAGATTTTTCCCTGTGCTTACTGCAGTTTCTTCGATATGCCGGTAATGGGCTGAAAACGCCTGTTTTGGGACTCTGCAGAGAAAGTGTTTGCAGACTGCTGAATCCACACACGGGTTTAACTCTGGAAGTTGAGTGCACACATTGACAACCGTTCTGTTAGATAGCTGCGTTTTGGATTTAGAAGCAGATATTTCCCTGTGCTTACTGCTGTTTCTTCCATATGTCGGTAATGGGCTGAAAACGCCTGTTTTGGGTCTCTGCAGAGAAAGTGTTTGCAGACTGCTGAATCCACACACGGGTTTAACTCTGGAAGTTGAGTGCACACATTGACAACCGTTCAGTTAGATAGCTGCGTTTTGGATTTAGAAGCAGATTTTTCCCTGTGCTTACTGCTGTTTCTTCGATATACCGTTAATGGACTGAAAACGCCTGTTTTGGGACTCTGCAGAGAAAGTGTTTGCAGACTGCTGAATCCACACACGGGTTTAACTCTGGAAGTTGAGTGCACACATTCACAACCGTTCTGTTAGATAGCTGCGTTTTGGATTTAGAAGCAGATATTTCCCTGTGCTTACTGCTGTTTCTTCGATATACCGTTAATGGACTGAAAACGCCTGTTTTGGGACTCTGCAGAGAAAGTGTTTGCAGACTGCTGAATCCACACACGGGTTTAACTCTGGAAGTTGAGTGCACACATTCACAACCATTCTGTTAGATAGCTGCGTTTTGGATTTAGAAGCAGATATTTCCCTGTGCTTACTGCTGTTTCTTCCATATGCCGGTTATGGGCTGAAAACGCCTGTTTTGGGACTCTGCAGAGAAAGTGTCTGCAGACTGCTGAATCGACACACGTGTTTAACTCTGGAAGTTGAGTGCACACATTGACAACCGTTCTGTTAGATAGCTGCGTTTTGGATTTAGAAGCAGATATTTCCCTGTGCTTACTGCTCTTGCTTCCATATGCCGGTAATGGGCTGAAAACGCCTGTTTTGGGACTCTGCAGAGAAAGTGTTTGCAGACTGCAGAATCCACACACGGGTTTAACTCTGGAAGTTGAGTGCACACATTGACAACCGTCCTGTTAGATAGCTGCGTTTCGGATTTAGAAGCAGATATTTCCCTGTGCTTACTGCTGTTTCTTCCATATGCCGGTAATGGGCTGAAAACGCCTGTTTTGGGACTCTGCAGAGAAAGTGTTTGCAGACTGCTGATTCCGCACACGGGTTTAACTCTGGAAGTTGAGTGCACACATTGACAACCGTTCTGTTAGATAGCTGCGTTTTGGATTTAGAAGCACATATTTCACTGTGCTTACTGCTGTTTCTTCCATATGTCGGTAATGGTCTGAAAACGCCTGTTTTGCGTCTCTGCAGAGAAAGTGTTTGCAGACTGCTGAATCCACACACGGGTTTAACTCTGGAAGTTGAGTGCACACATTGACAACCGTTCTGTTAGATAGCTGCGTTTTGGATTTAGAAGCAGATATTTCCCTGTGCTTACTGCTGTTTCTTCCATATGACGGTAATGGGCTGAAAACGCCTGTTTTGGGACTCTGCAGAGAAAGTGTTTGCAGACTGCTGAATCCACAAACGGGTTTAACTCTGGAAGTTGAGTGCACACATTGACAACCGTTCTGTTAGATAGCTGCGTTTTGGATTTAGAAGCAGATATTTCCCTGTGCTTACTGCTGTTTCTTCCCTATGGCGGTAATGGGCTGAAAACGCCTGCTTTTCGTCTCTGCAGAGAAAGTGTTTGCAGACTGCTGAATCCACACACGGGTTTAACTCTGGAAGTTGAGTGCACACATTGACAACCGTTCTGTTAGATAGCTGTGTTTTGGATTTAGAAGCACATATTTCCCTGTGCTTACTGCTATTTCTTCGATATACCGGTAATGGGCTGAAAACGCCTGTTTTGGGACTCTGCAGAGAAAGTGTTTGCAGACTGCTGAATCCACACACGGGTTTAACTCTGGAAGTTGAGTGCACACATTGACAATCGTTCTGTTAGATAGCTGCGTTTTGGATTTAGAAGCAGATATTTCCCTGTGCTTACTGCTGTTTCTTCCCTATGCCGGTAATGGGCTGAAAACGCCTGTTTTGGGACTCTGCAGAGAAAGTGTCTGCAGACTGCTGAATCCACACACGGGTTTAACTCTGGAAGTTGAGTGCACACACTGACAACCGTTCTGTTAGATAGCTGCGTTTTGGATTTAGAAGCAGATATTTCCCTGTGCTTACTGCTGTTTCTTCCATATGTCGGTAATGGGCTGAAAACGCCTGTTTTGGGTCTCTGCAGAGAAAGTGTTTGCAGACTGCTGAATCCACACACGGGTTTAACTCTGGAAGTTGAGTGCACACATTGACAACCGTTCAGTTAGATAGCTGCGTTTTGGATTTAGAAGCAGATATTTCCCTGTGCTTACTGCTGTTTCTTCGATATACCGTTAATGGACTGAAAACGCCTGTTTTGGGACTCTGCAGAGAAAGTGTTTGCAGACTGCTGAATCCACACACGGGTTTAACTCTGGAAGTTGAGTGCACACATTCACAACCGTTCTGTTAGATAGCTGCGTTTTGGATTTAGAAGCAGATATTTCCCTGTGCTTACTGCTGTTTCTTCCATATGCCGGTTATGGGCTGAAAACGCCTGTTTTGGGACTCTGCAAAGAAAGTGTCTGCAGACTGCTGAATCGACACACGTGTTTAACTCTGGAAGTTGAGTGCACACATTGACAACCGTTCTGTTAGATAGCTGCGTTTTGGATTTAGAAGCAGATATTTCCCTGTGCTTACTGCTCTTGCTTCCATATGCCGGTAATGGGCTGAAAACGCCTGTTTTGGGACTCTGCAGAGAAAGTGTTTGCAGACTGCAGAATCCACACACGGGTTTAACTCTGGAAGTTGAGTGCACACATTGACAACCGTCCTGTTAGATAGCTGCGTTTCGGATTTAGAAGCAGATATTTCCCTGTGCTTACTGCTGTTTCTTCCATATGCCGGTAATGGGCTGAAAACGCCTGTTTTGGGACTCTGCAGAGAAAGTGTTTGCAGACTGCTGATTCCGCACACGGGTTTAACTCTGGAAGTTGAGTGCACACATTGAAAACCGTTCTGTTAGATAGCTGCGTTTTGGATTTAGAAGCACATATTTCCCTGTGCTTACTGCTGTTTCTTCCCTATGTCGGTAATGGGCTGAAAACGCCTGTTTTGCGACTCTGCAGAGAAAGTGTTTGCAGACTGCTGAATCCACACACGGGTTTAACTCTGGAAGTTGAGTGCACACATTGACAACCGTTCTGTTAGATAGCTGCGTTTTGGATTTAGAAGCAGATATTTCCCTGTGCTTACTGCTGTTTCTTCCATATGCCGGTAATGGGCTGAAAACGCCTGTTTTGGGACTCTGCAGAGAAAGTGTTTGCAGACTGCTGAATCCACAAACGGGTTTAACTCTGGAAGTTGAGTGCACACATTGACAACCGTTCTGTTAGATAGCTGCGTTTTGGATTTAGAAGCAGATATTTCCCTGTGCTTACTGCTGTTTCTTCCCTATGCCGGTAATGGGCTGAAAACGCCTGTTTTGCGTCTCTGCAGAGAAAGTGTTTGCAGACTGCTGAATCCACACACGGGTTTAACTCTGGAAGTTGAGTGCACACATTGACAACCGTTCTGTTAGATAGCTGCGTTTTGGATTTAGAAGCAGATATTTCCCTGTGCTTACTTCTGTTTCTTCCCTATGCCGGTAATGGGCTGAAAATGCCTGTTTTGGGACTCTACAGAGAAAGTGTCTGCAGACTGCTGAATCCACACACGGGTTTAACTCTGGAAGTTGAGTGCACACATTGACAACCGTTCTGTTAGATAGCTGCGTTTTGGATTTAGAAGCAGATATTTCCCTGTGCTTACTGCTGTTTCTTCCATATGTCGGTAATGGGCTGAAAACGCCTGTTTTGGGTCTCTGCAGAGAAAGTGTTTGCAGACTGCTGAATCCACACACGGGTTTAACTCTGGAAGTTGAGTGCACACATTGACAACCGTTCAGTTAGATAGCTGCGTTTTGGATTTAGAAGCAGATATTTCCCTGTGCTTACTGCTGTTTCTTCCATATGCCGGTAATGGGCTCAAAACGCCTGTTTTGGGACTCTGCAGAGAAAGTGTTTGCAGACTGCTGAATCCACAAACGGGTTTAAATCTGGAAGTTGAGTGCACACATTGACAACCGTTCTGTGAGATAGCTGCGTTTTGGATTTAGAAGCAGATATTTCCCTGTGCTTACTGCTGTTTCTTTCCTATGCCGGTAATGGGCTGAAATCGCCTGTTTTTCGTCTCTGCAGAGAAAGTGTTTGCAGACTGCTGATTCCGCACACGGGTTTAACTCTGGAAGTTGAGTGCACACATTGACAACCGTTCTGTTAGATAGCTGCGTTTTGGATTTAGAAGCAGATATTTCCCTATGCTTACTGCAGTTTCTTCGATATGCCGGTAATGGGCTGAAAACGCCTGTTTTGGGACTCTGCAGAGAAAGTGTTTGCAGACTGCTGAATCCACACACGGGTTTAACTCTGGAAGTTGAGTGCACACATTGACAACCGTTCTGTTAGATAGCTGCGTTTTGGATTTAGAAGCAGATATTTCCCTGTGCTTACTGCTGTTTCTTCCATATGTCGGTAATGGGCTGAAAACGCCTGTTTTGGGTCTCTGCAGAGAAAGTGTTTGCAGACTGCTGAATCCACACACGGGTTTAACTCTGGAAGTTGAGTGCACACATTGACAACCGTTCAGTTAGATAGCTGCGTTTTGGATTTAGAAGCAGATTTTTCCCTGTGCTTACTGCTGTTTCTTCGATATACCGTTAATGGACTGAAAACGCCTGTTTTGGGACTCTGCAGAGAAAGTGTTTGCAGACTGCTGAATCCACACACGGGTTTAACTCTGGAAGTTGAGTGCACACATTCACAACCGTTCTGTTAGATAGCTGCGTTTTGGATTTAGAAGCAGATATTTCCCTGTGCTTACTGCTGTTTCTTCGATATACCGTTAATGGACTGAAAACGCCTGTTTTGGGACTCTGCAGAGAAAGTGTTTGCAGACTGCTGAATCCACACACGGGTTTAACTCTGGAAGTTGAGTGCACACATTCACAACCATTCTGTTAGATAGCTGCGTTTTGGATTTAGAAGCAGATATTTCCCTGTGCTTACTGCTGTTTCTTCCATATGCCGGTTATGGGCTGAAAACGCCTGTTTTGGGACTCTGCAGAGAAAGTGTCTGCAGACTGCTGAATCGACACACGTGTTTAACTCTGGAAGTTGAGTGCACACATTGACAACCGTTCTGTTAGATAGCTGCGTTTTGGATTTAGAAGCAGATATTTCCCTGTGCTTACTGCTCTTGCTTCCATATGCCGGTAATGGGCTGAAAACGCCTGTTTTGGGACTCTGCAGAGAAAGTGTTTGCAGACTGCAGAATCCACACACGGGTTTAACTCTGGAAGTTGAGTGCACACATTGACAACCGTCCTGTTAGATAGCTGCGTTTCGGATTTAGAAGCAGATATTTCCCTGTGCTTACTGCTGTTTCTTCCATATGCCGGTAATGGGCTGAAAACGCCTGTTTTGGGACTCTGCAGAGAAAGTGTTTGCAGACTGCTGATTCCGCACACGGGTTTAACTCTGGAAGTTGAGTGCACACATTGACAACCGTTCTGTTAGATAGCTGCGTTTTGGATTTAGAAGCACATATTTCCCTGTGCTTACTGCTGTTTCTTCCATATGTCGGTAATGGGCTGAAAACGCCTGTTTTGGGTCTCTGCAGAGAAAGTGTTTGCAGACTGCTGAATCCACACACGGGTTTAACTCTGGAAGTTGAGTGCACACATTGACAACCGTTCAGTTAGATAGCTGCGTTTTGGATTTAGAAGCAGATATTTCCCTGTGCTTACTGCTGTTTCTTCCATATGCCGGTAATGGGCTCAAAACGCCTGTTTTGGGACTCTGCAGAGAAAGTGTTTGCAGACTGCTGAATCCACAAACGGGTTTAAATCTGGAAGTTGAGTGCACACATTGACAACCGTTCTGTGAGATAGCTGCGTTTTGGATTTAGAAGCAGATATTTCCCTGTGCTTACTGCTGTTTCTTTCCTATGCCGGTAATGGGCTGAAAACGCCTGTTTTTCGTCTCTGCAGAGAAAGTGTTTGCAGACTGCTGAATCCACACACGGGTTTAACTCTGGAAGTTGAGTGCACACATTGACAACCGTTCTGTTAGATAGCTGCGTTTTGGATTTAGAAGCAGATATTTCCCTATGCTTACTGCAGTTTCTTCGATATGCCGGTAATGGGCTGAAAACGCCTGTTTTGGGACTCTGCAGAGAAAGTGTTTGCAGACTGCTGAATCCACACACGGGTTTAACTCTGGAAGTTGAGTGCACACATTGACAACCGTTCTGTTAGATAGCTGCGTTTTGGATTTAGAAGCAGATATTTCCCTGTGCTTACTGCTGTTTCTTCCATATGTCGGTAATGGGCTGAAAACGCCTGTTTTGGGTCTCTGCAGAGAAAGTGTTTGCAGACTGCTGAATCCACACACGGGTTTAACTCTGGAAGTTGAGTGCACACATTGACAACCGTTCAGTTAGATAGCTGCGTTTTGGATTTAGAAGCAGATTTTTCCCTGTGCTTACTGCTGTTTCTTCGATATACCGTTAATGGGCTGAAAACGCCTGTTTTGGGACTCTGCAGAGAAAGTGTTTGCAGACTGCTGAATCCACACACGGGTTTAACTCTGGAAGTTGAGTGCACACATTGACAACCGTTCAGTTAGATAGCTGCGTTTTGGATTTAGAATCAGACATTTCCCTGTGCTTACTGCTGTTTCTTCCATATGCCGTTAATGGGCTGAAAACGCCTGTTTTGGGACTCTGCAGAGAAAGTGTTTGCAGACTGCTGAATCCACACACGGGTTTAACTCTGGAAGTTGAGTGCACACATTCACAACCGTTCTGTTAGATAGCTGCGTTTTGGATTTAGAAGCAGATATTTCCCTGTGCTTACTGCTGTTTCTTCCCTATGCCGGTAATGGGCTGAAAACGCCTGTTTTGGGACTCTGCAGAGAAATGGTTTGCAGACTGCTGAATCCACACACTGGTTTAACTCTGGAAGTTGAGTGCACACATTGACAACCGTTCTGTTAGATAGCTGCGTTTTGGATTTAGAAGCAGATATTTCCCTGTGCTTACTGCTGTTTCTTCCATATGTCGGTAATGGGCTGAAAACGCCTGTTTTGCGTCTCTGCAGAGAAAGTGTTTGCAGACTGCTGAATCCACACACGGGTTTAACTCTGGAAGTTGAGTGCACACATTGACAACCGTTCTGTTAGATAGCTGCGTTTTGGATTTAGAAGCAGATATTTCCCTGTGCTTACTGCTGTTTCTTCCCTATGCCGGTAATGGGCTGAAAATGCCTGTTTTGGGACTCTACAGAGAAAGTGTCTGCAGACTGCTGAAACCACACACGGGTTTAACTCTGGAAGTTGAGTGCGCACATTGACAACCGTTCTGTTAGATAGCTGCGTTTTGGATTTAGAAGCAGATATTTCCCTGTGCTTACTGCTGTTTCTTCCATATGTCGGTAATGGGCTGAAAACGCCTGTTTTGGGTCTCTGCAGAGAAAGTGTTTGCAGACTGCTGAATCCACACACGGGTTTAACTCTGGAAGTTGAGTGCACACATTGACAACCGTTCAGTTAGATAGCTGCGTTTTGGATTTAGAAGCAGATATTTCCCTGTGCTTACTGCTGTTTCTTCCATATGCCGGTAATGGGCTCAAAACGCCTGTTTTGGGACTCTGCAGAGAAAGTGTTTGCAGACTGCTGAATCCACAAACGGGTTTAAATCTGGAAGTTGAGTGCACACATTGACAACCGTTCTGTGAGATAGCTGCGTTTTGGATTTAGAAGCAGATATTTCCCTGTGCTTACTGCTGTTTCTTTCCTATGCCGGTAATGGGCTGAAAACGCCTGTTTTTCGTCTCTGCAGAGAAAGTGTTTGCAGACTGCTGAATCCACACACGGGTTTAACTCTGGAAGTTGAGTGCACACATTGACAACCGTTCTGTTAGATAGCTGCGTTTTGGATTTAGAAGCAGATTTTTCCCTGTGCTTACTGCAGTTTCTTCGATATGCCGGTAATGGGCTGAAAACGCCTGTTTTGGGACTCTGCAGAGAAAGTGTTTGCAGACTGCTGAATCCACACACGGGTTTAACTCTGGAAGTTGAGTGCACACATTGACAACCGTTCTGTTAGATAGCTGCGTTTTGGATTTAGAAGCAGATATTTCCCTGTGCTTACTGCTGTTTCTTCCATATGTCGGTAATGGGCTGAAAACGCCTGTTTTGGGTCTCTGCAGAGAAAGTGTTTGCAGACTGCTGAATCCACACACGGGTTTAACTCTGGAAGTTGAGTGCACACATTGACAACCGTTCAGTTAGATAGCTGCGTTTTGGATTTAGAAGCAGATTTTTCCCTGTGCTTACTGCTGTTTCTTCGATATACCGTTAATGGACTGAAAACGCCTGTTTTGGGACTCTGCAGAGAAAGTGTTTGCAGACTGCTGAATCCACACACGGGTTTAACTCTGGAAGTTGAGTGCACACATTCACAACCGTTCTGTTAGATAGCTGCGTTTTGGATTTAGAAGCAGATATTTCCCTGTGCTTACTGCTGTTTCTTCGATATACCGTTAATGGACTGAAAACGCCTGTTTTGGGACTCTGCAGAGAAAGTGTTTGCAGACTGCTGAATCCACACACGGGTTTAACTCTGGAAGTTGAGTGCACACATTCACAACCATTCTGTTAGATAGCTGCGTTTTGGATTTAGAAGCAGATATTTCCCTGTGCTTACTGCTGTTTCTTCCATATGCCGGTTATGGGCTGAAAACGCCTGTTTTGGGACTCTGCAGAGAAAGTGTCTGCAGACTGCTGAATCGACACACGTGTTTAACTCTGGAAGTTGAGTGCACACATTGACAACCGTTCTGTTAGATAGCTGCGTTTTGGATTTAGAAGCAGATATTTCCCTGTGCTTACTGCTCTTGCTTCCATATGCCGGTAATGGGCTGAAAACGCCTGTTTTGGGACTCTGCAGAGAAAGTGTTTGCAGACTGCAGAATCCACACACGGGTTTAACTCTGGAAGTTGAGTGCACACATTGACAACCGTCCTGTTAGATAGCTGCGTTTCGGATTTAGAAGCAGATATTTCCCTGTGCTTACTGCTGTTTCTTCCATATGCCGGTAATGGGCTGAAAACGCCTGTTTTGGGACTCTGCAGAGAAAGTGTTTGCAGACTGCTGATTCCGCACACGGGTTTAACTCTGGAAGTTGAGTGCACACATTGACAACCGTTCTGTTAGATAGCTGCGTTTTGGATTTAGAAGCACATATTTCACTGTGCTTACTGCTGTTTCTTCCATATGTCGGTAATGGTCTGAAAACGCCTGTTTTGCGTCTCTGCAGAGAAAGTGTTTGCAGACTGCTGAATCCACACACGGGTTTAACTCTGGAAGTTGAGTGCACACATTGACAACCGTTCTGTTAGATAGCTGCGTTTTGGATTTAGAAGCAGATATTTCCCTGTGCTTACTGCTGTTTCTTCCATATGACGGTAATGGGCTGAAAACGCCTGTTTTGGGACTCTGCAGAGAAAGTGTTTGCAGACTGCTGAATCCACAAACGGGTTTAACTCTGGAAGTTGAGTGCACACATTGACAACCGTTCTGTTAGATAGCTGCGTTTTGGATTTAGAAGCAGATATTTCCCTGTGCTTACTGCTGTTTCTTCCCTATGGCGGTAATGGGCTGAAAACGCCTGCTTTTCGTCTCTGCAGAGAAAGTGTTTGCAGACTGCTGAATCCACACACGGGTTTAACTCTGGAAGTTGAGTGCACACATTGACAACCGTTCTGTTAGATAGCTGTGTTTTGGATTTAGAAGCACATATTTCCCTGTGCTTACTGCTATTTCTTCGATATACCGGTAATGGGCTGAAAACGCCTGTTTTGGGACTCTGCAGAGAAAGTGTTTGCAGACTGCTGAATCCACACACGGGTTTAACTCTGGAAGTTGAGTGCACACATTGACAATCGTTCTGTTAGATAGCTGCGTTTTGGATTTAGAAGCAGATATTTCCCTGTGCTTACTGCTGTTTCTTCCCTATGCCGGTAATGGGCTGAAAACGCCTGTTTTGGGACTCTGCAGAGAAAGTGTCTGCAGACTGCTGAATCCACACACGGGTTTAACTCTGGAAGTTGAGTGCACACACTGACAACCGTTCTGTTAGATAGCTGCGTTTTGGATTTAGAAGCAGATATTTCCCTGTGCTTACTGCTGTTTCTTCCATATGTCGGTAATGGGCTGAAAACGCCTGTTTTGGGTCTCTGCAGAGAAAGTGTTTGCAGACTGCTGAATCCACACACGGGTTTAACTCTGGAAGTTGAGTGCACACATTGACAACCGTTCAGTTAGATAGCTGCGTTTTGGATTTAGAAGCAGATATTTCCCTGTGCTTACTGCTGTTTCTTCGATATACCGTTAATGGACTGAAAACGCCTGTTTTGGGACTCTGCAGAGAAAGTGTTTGCAGACTGCTGAATCCACACACGGGTTTAACTCTGGAAGTTGAGTGCACACATTCACAACCGTTCTGTTAGATAGCTGCGTTTTGGATTTAGAAGCAGATATTTCCCTGTGCTTACTGCTGTTTCTTCCATATGCCGGTTATGGGCTGAAAACGCCTGTTTTGGGACTCTGCAAAGAAAGTGTCTGCAGACTGCTGAATCGACACACGTGTTTAACTCTGGAAGTTGAGTGCACACATTGACAACCGTTCTGTTAGATAGCTGCGTTTTGGATTTAGAAGCAGATATTTCCCTGTGCTTACTGCTCTTGCTTCCATATGCCGGTAATGGGCTGAAAACGCCTGTTTTGGGACTCTGCAGAGAAAGTGTTTGCAGACTGCAGAATCCACACACGGGTTTAACTCTGGAAGTTGAGTGCACACATTGACAACCGTCCTGTTAGATAGCTGCGTTTCGGATTTAGAAGCAGATATTTCCCTGTGCTTACTGCTGTTTCTTCCATATGCCGGTAATGGGCTGAAAACGCCTGTTTTGGGACTCTGCAGAGAAAGTGTTTGCAGACTGCTGATTCCGCACACGGGTTTAACTCTGGAAGTTGAGTGCACACATTGAAAACCGTTCTGTTAGATAGCTGCGTTTTGGATTTAGAAGCACATATTTCCCTGTGCTTACTGCTGTTTCTTCCCTATGTCGGTAATGGGCTGAAAACGCCTGTTTTGCGACTCTGCAGAGAAAGTGTTTGCAGACTGCTGAATCCACACACGGGTTTAACTCTGGAAGTTGAGTGCACACATTGACAACCGTTCTGTTAGATAGCTGCGTTTTGGATTTAGAAGCAGATATTTCCCTGTGCTTACTGCTGTTTCTTCCATATGCCGGTAATGGGCTGAAAACGCCTGTTTTGGGACTCTGCAGAGAAAGTGTTTGCAGACTGCTGAATCCACAAACGGGTTTAACTCTGGAAGTTGAGTGCACACATTGACAACCGTTCTGTTAGATAGCTGCGTTTTGGATTTAGAAGCAGATATTTCCCTGTGCTTACTGCTGTTTCTTCCCTATGCCGGTAATGGGCTGAAAACGCCTGTTTTGCGTCTCTGCAGAGAAAGTGTTTGCAGACTGCTGAATCCACACACGGGTTTAACTCTGGAAGTTGAGTGCACACATTGACAACCGTTCTGTTAGATAGCTGCGTTTTGGATTTAGAAGCAGATATTTCCCTGTGCTTACTTCTGTTTCTTCCCTATGCCGGTAATGGGCTGAAAATGCCTGTTTTGGGACTCTACAGAGAAAGTGTCTGCAGACTGCTGAATCCACACACGGGTTTAACTCTGGAAGTTGAGTGCACACATTGACAACCGTTCTGTTAGATAGCTGCGTTTTGGATTTAGAAGCAGATATTTCCCTGTGCTTACTGCTGTTTCTTCCATATGTCGGTAATGGGCTGAAAACGCCTGTTTTGGGTCTCTGCAGAGAAAGTGTTTGCAGACTGCTGAATCCACACACGGGTTTAACTCTGGAAGTTGAGTGCACACATTGACAACCGTTCAGTTAGATAGCTGCGTTTTGGATTTAGAAGCAGATATTTCCCTGTGCTTACTGCTGTTTCTTCCATATGCCGGTAATGGGCTCAAAACGCCTGTTTTGGGACTCTGCAGAGAAAGTGTTTGCAGACTGCTGAATCCACAAACGGGTTTAAATCTGGAAGTTGAGTGCACACATTGACAACCGTTCTGTGAGATAGCTGCGTTTTGGATTTAGAAGCAGATATTTCCCTGTGCTTACTGCTGTTTCTTTCCTATGCCGGTAATGGGCTGAAATCGCCTGTTTTTCGTCTCTGCAGAGAAAGTGTTTGCAGACTGCTGATTCCGCACACGGGTTTAACTCTGGAAGTTGAGTGCACACATTGACAACCGTTCTGTTAGATAGCTGCGTTTTGGATTTAGAAGCAGATATTTCCCTATGCTTACTGCAGTTTCTTCGATATGCCGGTAATGGGCTGAAAACGCCTGTTTTGGGACTCTGCAGAGAAAGTGTTTGCAGACTGCTGAATCCACACACGGGTTTAACTCTGGAAGTTGAGTGCACACATTGACAACCGTTCTGTTAGATAGCTGCGTTTTGGATTTAGAAGCAGATATTTCCCTGTGCTTACTGCTGTTTCTTCCATATGTCGGTAATGGGCTGAAAACGCCTGTTTTGGGTCTCTGCAGAGAAAGTGTTTGCAGACTGCTGAATCCACACACGGGTTTAACTCTGGAAGTTGAGTGCACACATTGACAACCGTTCAGTTAGATAGCTGCGTTTTGGATTTAGAAGCAGATTTTTCCCTGTGCTTACTGCTGTTTCTTCGATATACCGTTAATGGACTGAAAACGCCTGTTTTGGGACTCTGCAGAGAAAGTGTTTGCAGACTGCTGAATCCACACACGGGTTTAACTCTGGAAGTTGAGTGCACACATTCACAACCGTTCTGTTAGATAGCTGCGTTTTGGATTTAGAAGCAGATATTTCCCTGTGCTTACTGCTGTTTCTTCGATATACCGTTAATGGACTGAAAACGCCTGTTTTGGGACTCTGCAGAGAAAGTGTTTGCAGACTGCTGAATCCACACACGGGTTTAACTCTGGAAGTTGAGTGCACACATTCACAACCATTCTGTTAGATAGCTGCGTTTTGGATTTAGAAGCAGATATTTCCCTGTGCTTACTGCTGTTTCTTCCATATGCCGGTTATGGGCTGAAAACGCCTGTTTTGGGACTCTGCAGAGAAAGTGTCTGCAGACTGCTGAATCGACACACGTGTTTAACTCTGGAAGTTGAGTGCACACATTGACAACCGTTCTGTTAGATAGCTGCGTTTTGGATTTAGAAGCAGATATTTCCCTGTGCTTACTGCTCTTGCTTCCATATGCCGGTAATGGGCTGAAAACGCCTGTTTTGGGACTCTGCAGAGAAAGTGTTTGCAGACTGCAGAATCCACACACGGGTTTAACTCTGGAAGTTGAGTGCACACATTGACAACCGTCCTGTTAGATAGCTGCGTTTCGGATTTAGAAGCAGATATTTCCCTGTGCTTACTGCTGTTTCTTCCATATGCCGGTAATGGGCTGAAAACGCCTGTTTTGGGACTCTGCAGAGAAAGTGTTTGCAGACTGCTGATTCCGCACACGGGTTTAACTCTGGAAGTTGAGTGCACACATTGACAACCGTTCTGTTAGATAGCTGCGTTTTGGATTTAGAAGCACATATTTCCCTGTGCTTACTGCTGTTTCTTCCATATGTCGGTAATGGGCTGAAAACGCCTGTTTTGGGTCTCTGCAGAGAAAGTGTTTGCAGACTGCTGAATCCACACACGGGTTTAACTCTGGAAGTTGAGTGCACACATTGACAACCGTTCAGTTAGATAGCTGCGTTTTGGATTTAGAAGCAGATATTTCCCTGTGCTTACTGCTGTTTCTTCCATATGCCGGTAATGGGCTCAAAACGCCTGTTTTGGGACTCTGCAGAGAAAGTGTTTGCAGACTGCTGAATCCACAAACGGGTTTAAATCTGGAAGTTGAGTGCACACATTGACAACCGTTCTGTGAGATAGCTGCGTTTTGGATTTAGAAGCAGATATTTCCCTGTGCTTACTGCTGTTTCTTTCCTATGCCGGTAATGGGCTGAAAACGCCTGTTTTTCGTCTCTGCAGAGAAAGTGTTTGCAGACTGCTGAATCCACACACGGGTTTAACTCTGGAAGTTGAGTGCACACATTGACAACCGTTCTGTTAGATAGCTGCGTTTTGGATTTAGAAGCAGATATTTCCCTATGCTTACTGCAGTTTCTTCGATATGCCGGTAATGGGCTGAAAACGCCTGTTTTGGGACTCTGCAGAGAAAGTGTTTGCAGACTGCTGAATCCACACACGGGTTTAACTCTGGAAGTTGAGTGCACACATTGACAACCGTTCTGTTAGATAGCTGCGTTTTGGATTTAGAAGCAGATATTTCCCTGTGCTTACTGCTGTTTCTTCCATATGTCGGTAATGGGCTGAAAACGCCTGTTTTGGGTCTCTGCAGAGAAAGTGTTTGCAGACTGCTGAATCCACACACGGGTTTAACTCTGGAAGTTGAGTGCACACATTGACAACCGTTCAGTTAGATAGCTGCGTTTTGGATTTAGAAGCAGATTTTTCCCTGTGCTTACTGCTGTTTCTTCGATATACCGTTAATGGACTGAAAACGCCTGTTTTGGGACTCTGCAGAGAAAGTGTTTGCAGACTGCTGAATCCACACACGGGTTTAACTCTGGAAGTTGAGTGCACACATTGACAACCGTTCTGTTAGATAGCTGCGTTTTGGATTTAGAAGCAGATATTTCCCTGTGCTTACTGCTGTTTCTTCGATATACCGTTAATGGACTGAAAACGCCTGTTTTGGGACTCTGCAGAGAAAGTGTTTGCAGACTGCTGAATCCACACACGGGTTTAACTCTGGAAGTTGAGTGCACACATTCACAACCATTCTGTTAGATAGCTGCGTTTTGGATTTAGAAGCAGATATTTCCCTGTGCTTACTGCTGTTTCTTCCATATGCCGGTTATGGGCTGAAAACGCCTGTTTTGGGACTCTGCAGAGAAAGTGTCTGCAGACTGCTGAATCGACACACGTGTTTAACTCTGGAAGTTGAGTGCACACATTGACAACCGTTCTGTTAGATAGCTGCGTTTTGGATTTAGAAGCAGATATTTCCCTGTGCTTACTGCTCTTGCTTCCATATGCCGGTAATGGGCTGAAAACGCCTGTTTTGGGACTCTGCAGAGAAAGTGTTTGCAGACTGCTGATTCCGCACACGGGTTTAACTCTGGAAGTTGAGTGCACACATTGACAACCGTTCTGTTAGATAGCTGCGTTTTGGATTTAGAAGCACATATTTCCCTGCGCTTACTGCTGTTTCTTCCATATGTCGGTAATGGGCTGAAAACGCCTGTTTTGCGTCTCTGCA
The DNA here is from genome assembly GCF_030222135.1 of Aotus nancymaae. NCBI lineage: Eukaryota > Metazoa > Chordata > Mammalia > Primates > Aotidae > Aotus > Aotus nancymaae. The sequence continues at coordinate 45,860 of NW_026989462.1, forward strand.
GAGAAAGTGTTTGCAGACTGCTGAATCCACACACGGGTTTAACTCTGGAAGTTGAGTGCACACTTTGACAACCGTTCTGTTAGATAGCTGCGTTTTGGATTTAGAAGCAGATATTTCCCTGTGCTTACTGCTGTTTCTTCCATATGACGGTAATGGGCTGAAAACGCCTGTTTTGGGACTCTGCAGAGAAAGTGTTTGCAGACTGCTGAATCCACAAACGGGTTTAACTCTGGAAGTTGAGTGCACACATTGACAACCGTTCTGTTAGATAGCTGCGTTTTGGATTTAGAAGCAGATATTTCCCTGTGCTTACTGCTGTTTCTTCCCTATGGCGGTAATGGGCTGAAAACGCCTGCTTTTCGTCTCTGCAGAGAAAGTGTTTGCAGACTGCTGAATCCACACACGGGTTTAACTCTGGAAGTTGAGTGCACACATTGACAACCGTTCTGTTAGATAGCTGTGTTTTGGATTTAGAAGCACATATTTCCCTGTGCTTACTGCTATTTCTTCGATATGCCGGTAATGGGCTGAAAACGCCTGTTTTGGGACTCTGCAGAGAAAGTGTTTGCAGACTGCTGAATCCACACACGGGTTTAACTCTGGAAGTTGAGTGCACACATTGACAACCGTTCAGTTAGATAGCTGCGTTTTGGATTTAGAATCAGACATTTCCCTGTGCTTACTGCTGTTTCTTCCATATGCCGTTAATGGGCTGAAAACGCCTGTTTTGGGACTCTGCAGAGAAAGTGTTTGCAGACTGCTGAATCCACACACGGGTTTAACTCTGGAAGTTGAGTGCACACATTCACAACCGTTCTGTTAGATAGCTGCGTTTTGGATTTAGAAGCAGATATTTCCCTGTGCTTACTGCTGTTTCTTCCCTATGCCGGTAATGGGCTGAAAACGCCTGTTTTGGGACTCTGCAGAGAAATTGTTTGCAGACTGCTGAATCCACACACTGGTTTAACTCTGGAAGTTGAGTGCACACATTGACAACCGTTCTGTTAGATAGCTGCGTTTTGGATTTAGAAGCAGATATTTCCCTGTGCTTACTGCTGTTTCTTCCATATGTCGGTAATGGGCTGAAAACGCCTGTTTTGCGTCTCTGCAGAGAAAGTGTTTGCAGACTGCTGAATCCACAAACGGGTTTAACTCTGGAAGTTGAGTGCACACATTGACAACCGTTCTGTTAGATAGCTGCGTTTTGGATTTAGAAGCAGATATTTCCCTGTGCTTACTTCTGTTTCTTCCCTATGCCGGTAATGGGCTGAAAATGCCTGTTTTGGGACTCTACAGAGAAAGTGTCTGCAGACTGCTGAAACCACACACGGGTTTAACTCTGGAAGTTGAGTGCGCACATTGACAACCGTTCTGTTAGATAGCTGCGTTTTGGATTTAGAAGCAGATATTTCCCTGTGCTTACTGCTGTTTCTTCCATAAGTCGGTAATGGGCTGAAAACGCCTGTTTTGGGTCTCTGCAGAGAAAGTGTTTGCAGACTGCTGAATCCACACACGGGTTTAACTCTGGAAGTTGAGTGCACACATTGACAACCGTTCAGTTAGATAGCTGCGTTTTGGATTTAGAAGCAGATATTTCCCTGTGCTTACTGCTGTTTCTTCCATATGCCGGTAATGGGCTCAAAACGCCTGTTTTGGGACTCTGCAGAGAAAGTGTTTGCAGACTGCTGAATCCACAAACGGGTTTAAATCTGGAAGTTGAGTGCACACATTGACAACCGTTCTGTGAGATAGCTGCGTTTTGGATTTAGAAGCAGATATTTCCCTGTGCTTACTGCTGTTTCTTTCCTATGCCGGTAATGGGCTGAAAACGCCTGTTTTTCGTCTCTGCAGAGAAAGTGTTTGCAGACTGCTGAATCCACACACGGGTTTAACTCTGGAAGTTGAGTGCACACATTGACAACCGTTCTGTTAGATAGCTGCGTTTTGGATTTAGAAGCAGATTTTTCCCTGTGCTTACTGCAGTTTCTTCGATATGCCGGTAATGGGCTGAAAACGCCTGTTTTGGGACTCTGCAGAGAAAGTGTTTGCAGACTGCTGAATCCACACACGGGTTTAACTCTGGAAGTTGAGTGCACACATTGACAACCGTTCTGTTAGATAGCTGCGTTTTGGATTTAGAAGCAGATATTTCCCTGTGCTTACTGCTGTTTCTTCCATATGTCGGTAATGGGCTGAAAACGCCTGTTTTGGGTCTCTGCAGAGAAAGTGTTTGCAGACTGCTGAATCCACACACGGGTTTAACTCTGGAAGTTGAGTGCACACATTGACAACCGTTCAGTTAGATAGCTGCGTTTTGGATTTAGAAGCAGATTTTTCCCTGTGCTTACTGCTGTTTCTTCGATATACCGTTAATGGACTGAAAACGCCTGTTTTGGGACTCTGCAGAGAAAGTGTTTGCAGACTGCTGAATCCACACACGGGTTTAACTCTGGAAGTTGAGTGCACACATTCACAACCGTTCTGTTAGATAGCTGCGTTTTGGATTTAGAAGCAGATATTTCCCTGTGCTTACTGCTGTTTCTTCGATATACCGTTAATGGACTGAAAACGCCTGTTTTGGGACTCTGCAGAGAAAGTGTTTGCAGACTGCTGAATCCACACACGGGTTTAACTCTGGAAGTTGAGTGCACACATTCACAACCATTCTGTTAGATAGCTGCGTTTTGGATTTAGAAGCAGATATTTCCCTGTGCTTACTGCTGTTTCTTCCATATGCCGGTTATGGGCTGAAAACGCCTGTTTTGGGACTCTGCAGAGAAAGTGTCTGCAGACTGCTGAATCGACACACGTGTTTAACTCTGGAAGTTGAGTGCACACATTGACAACCGTTCTGTTAGATAGCTGCGTTTTGGATTTAGAAGCAGATATTTCCCTGTGCTTACTGCTCTTGCTTCCATATGCCGGTAATGGGCTGAAAACGCCTGTTTTGGGACTCTGCAGAGAAAGTGTTTGCAGACTGCAGAATCCACACACGGGTTTAACTCTGGAAGTTGAGTGCACACATTGACAACCGTCCTGTTAGATAGCTGCGTTTCGGATTTAGAAGCAGATATTTCCCTGTGCTTACTGCTGTTTCTTCCATATGCCGGTAATGGGCTGAAAACGCCTGTTTTGGGACTCTGCAGAGAAAGTGTTTGCAGACTGCTGATTCCGCACACGGGTTTAACTCTGGAAGTTGAGTGCACACATTGACAACCGTTCTGTTAGATAGCTGCGTTTTGGATTTAGAAGCACATATTTCACTGTGCTTACTGCTGTTTCTTCCATATGTCGGTAATGGGCTGAAAACGCCTGTTTTGCGTCTCTGCAGAGAAAGTGTTTGCAGACTGCTGAATCCACACACGGGTTTAACTCTGGAAGTTGAGTGCACACATTGACAACCGTTCTGTTAGATAGCTGCGTTTTGGATTTAGAAGCAGATATTTCCCTGTGCTTACTGCTGTTTCTTCCATATGACGGTAATGGGCTGAAAACGCCTGTTTTGGGACTCTGCAGAGAAAGTGTTTGCAGACTGCTGAATCCACAAACGGGTTTAACTCTGGAAGTTGAGTGCACACATTGACAACCGTTCTGTTAGATAGCTGCGTTTTGGATTTAGAAGCAGATATTTCCCTGTGCTTACTGCTGTTTCTTCCCTATGGCGGTAATGGGCTGAAAACGCCTGCTTTTCGTCTCTGCAGAGAAAGTGTTTGCAGACTGCTGAATCCACACACGGGTTTAACTCTGGAAGCTGAGTGCACACATTGACAACCGCTCTGTTAGATAGCTGCGTTTTGGATTTAGAAGCACATATTTCCCTGTGCTTACTGCTGTTTCTTCCATATGCCGGTAATGGGCTGAAAACGCCTGTTTTGGGACTCTGCAGAGAAAGGGTTTGCAGACTGCTGAATCCACACACTGGTTTAACTCTGGAAGTTGAGTGCACACATTGACAACCGTTCTGTTAGATAGCTGCGTTTTGGATTTAGAAGCAGATATTTCCCTGTGCTTACTGCTGTTTCTTCCCTATGCCGGTAATGGGCTGAAAACGCATGTTTTGCGTCTCTGCAGAGAAAGTGTTTGCAGACTGCTGAATCCACACACGGGTTTAACTCTGGAAGTTGAGTGCACACATTGACAACCGTTCTGTTAGATAGCTGCGTTTCGGATTTAGAAGCAGATATTTCCCTGTGCTTACTGCTGTTTCTTCGATATGCCGGTAATGGGCTGAAAACGCCTGTTTTGGGACTCTGCAGAGAAAGTGTTTGCAGACTGCTGAATCCACACACGGGTTTAACTCTGGAAGTTGAGTGCACACATTGACAACCGCTCTGTTAGATAGCTGCGTTTTGGATTTAGAAGCACATATTTCCCTGTGCTTACTGCTGTTTCTTCCATATGCCGGTAATGGGCTGAAAACGCCTGTTTTGGGACTCTGCAGAGAAAGTGTTTGCAGACTGCTGAATCCACACACTGGTTTAACTCTGGAAGTTGAGTGCACACATTGACAACCGTTCTGTTAGATAGCTGCGTTTTGGATTTAGAAGCAGATATTTCCCTGTGCTTACTGCTGTTTCTTCCAAATGTCGGTAATGGGCTGAAAACGCCTGTTTTGCGTCTCTGCAGAGAAAGTGTTTGCAGACTGCTGAATCCACACACGGGTTTAACTCTGGAAGTTGAGTGCACACATTGACAACCGTTCTGTTAGATAGCTGCGTTTTGCATTTAGAAGCAGATATTTCCCTGTGCTTACTGCTGTTTCTTCCCTATGCCGTTAATGGGCTGAAAACGCCTGTTTTGGGACTCTGCAGAGAAAGTGTTTGCAGACTGCTGAATCCACACACGGGTTTAACTCTGGAAGTTGAGTGCACATATTGACAACCGTTCTGTTAGATAGCTGCGTTTTGGATTTAGAAGCAGATTTTTCCCTGTGCTTACTGCTGTTTCTTCGATATACCGTTAATGGACTGAAAACGCCTGTTTTGGGACTCTGCAGAGAAAGTGTTTGCAGACTGCTGAATCCACACACGGGTTTAACTCTGGAAGTTGAGTGCACACATTCACAACCGTTCTGTTAGATAGCTGCGTTTTGGATTTAGAAGCAGATATTTCCCTGTGCTTACTGCTGTTTCTTCCATATGCCGGTTATGGGCTGAAAACGCCTGTTTTGGGACTCTGCAGAGAAAGTGTTTGCAGACTGCTGAATCGACACACGTGTTTAACTCTGGAAGTTGAGTGCACACATTGACAACCGTTCTGTTAGCTGCGTTTTGGATTTAGAAGCAGATATTTCCCTGTGCTTACTGCTCTTGCTTCCATATGCCGGTAATGGGCTGAAAACGCCTGTTTTGGGACTCTGCAGAGAAAGTGTTTGCAGACTGCAGAATCCACACACGGGTTTAACTCTGGAAGTTGAGTGCACACATTGACAACCGTCCTGTTAGATAGCTGCGTTTCGGATTTAGAAGCAGATATTTCCCTGTGCTTACTGCTGTTTCTTCCATATGCCGGTAATGGGCTGAAAACGCCTGTTTTGGGACTCTGCAGAGAAAGTGTTTGCAGACTGCTGAGTCCACACACGGGTTTAACTCTGGAAGTTGAGTGCACACATTGACAACCGTTCTGTTAGATAGCTGCGTTTTGGATTTAGAAGCAGATATTTCCCTGTGCTTACTGCTGTTTCTTCCGTATGCCGGTAATGGGCTGAAAACGCCTGTTTTGGGACACTGCAGAGAAAGTGTTTGCAGACTGCTGAATCCACACACGGGTTTAACTCTGGAAGTTGAGTGCACACATTGACAACCGTTCTGTTAGATAGCTGCGTTTCGGATTTACAAGCAGATATTTCCCTGTGCTTTCCGCTGTTTCTTCCCTATGCTGGTAATGGGCTGAAAACGCCTGTTTTGGGACTCTGCAGAGAAAGTGTTTGCAGACTGCTGAATCCACACACGGGTTTAACTCTGGAAGTTGAGTGCACACATTGACAACCGTTCTGTAAGATATCTGCGTTTTGGATTTAGAAGCAGATATTTCCCTGTGCTTACTGCTGTTTCTTCCCTATGCCGGTAATGGGCTGAAAACGCCTGTTTTAGGACTCTGCAGAGAAAGTGTTTGCAGACTGCTGAATCCAAACACGGGTTTAACTCTGGAAGTTGAGAGCACACATTGACAACCGTTCTGTTAGATCGCTGCGTTTTGGATTTAGAAGCAGATATTTCCCTGTGCTTACTGCTGTTTCTTCCCTATGCCGGTAATGGGCTGAAAACGCCTGTTTTGGGACTCTGCAGAGAAAGTGTTTGCAGACTGCTGAATCCACACACGTGTTTAACTCTGGAAGTTGAGTGCACACATTGACAACCGTTCTGTTAGATAGCTGCGTTTTGGATTTAGAAGCAGATATTTCCCTGTGCTTACTTCTGTTTCTTCCCTATGCCGGTAATGGGCTGAAAACGCCTGTTTTGGAACTCTGCAGAGAAAGTGTTTGCAGATTGCTGAATCCGCACACGGATTGAACTCTGGAAGTTGAGTGCACACATTGACAACCGTTCTGTTAGATAGCTGCGTTTTGGATTTAGAAGCAGATATTTCCCTGTGCTTACTGCTCTTGCTTCCATATGCCGGTAATGGGCTGAAAACGCCTGTTTTGGGACTCTGCAGAGAAAGTGTTTGCAGACTGCTGAATCCACACACGGGTTTAACTCTGGAAGTTGAGTGCACACATTGACAACCGTTCTGTTAGATAGCTGCGTTTTGGATTTAGAAGCAGATATTTCCCTGTGCTTACTGCTGTTTCTTCCATATGCCGTTAATGGGCTGAAAACGCCTGTTTTGGGACTCTGCAGAGAAAGTGTTTGCAGACTGCTGAATCCACACACGGGTTTAACTCTGGAAGTTGAGTGCACACATTGACAACCGTTCTGTTACATAGCTGCGTTTTGGATTTAGAAGCAGATATTTCCCTGTGCTTACTGCTGTTTCTTCCCTATGCCGGTAATGGGCTGAAAATGCCTGTTTTGGGACTCTGCAGAGAAAGTGTTTGCAGACTGCTGAATCCACACACGGGTTTAACTCTGGAAGTTGAGTGCACACATTGTCAACCGTTCTGTTAGATAGCTGCGTTTTGGATTTAGAAGCAGATATTTCCCTGTGCTTACTGCTGTTTCTTCCATATTTCGGTAATGGGCTGAAAACGCCTGTTTTGCGTCTCTGCAGAGAAAGTGTTTGCAGACTGCTGAATCCGCACACGGATTGAACTCTGGAAGTTGAGTGCACACATTGACAACCGTTCTGTTAGATAGCTGCGTTTTGGATTTAGAAGCAGATATTTCCCTGTGCTTACTGCTGTTTCTTCCATATGCCGGTAATGGGCTGAAAACGCCTGTTTTGTGACTCTGCAGAGAAAGTGTTTGCAGACTGCTGAATCCACAAACGGGTTTAACTCTGGAAGTTGAGTGCACACATTGACAACTGTTCTGTTAGATAGCTGCGTTTTGGATTTAGAAGCAGATATTTCCGTGTGCTTACTGCTGTTTCTTCCCTATGCCGGTAATGGGCTGAAAACGCCTGTTTTGCGTCTCTGCAGAGAAAGTGTTTGCAGACTGCTGAATCCACACACGGGTTTAACTCTGGAAGTTGAGTGCACACATTGACAACCGTTCTGTTAGATAGCTGCGTTTTGGATTTAGAAGCAGATATTTCCCTGTGCTTACTGCTGTTTCTTCCATATGCCGGTAATGGGCTGAAAACGCCTGTTTTGGGACTCTGCAGAGAAAGTGTTTGCAGACTGCTGAATCCACACACGGGTTTAACTCTGGAAGTTGAGTGCACACATTGACAGCCTTTCTGTTAGATAGCTGCGTTTTGGATTTAGAAGCAGATATTTCCCTGTGCTTACTGCTGTTTCTTCCATATGCCGGTAATGGGCTGAAAACGCCTGTTTTGGGACTCTGCAGAGAAAGTGTTTGCAGACTGCTGAGTCCACACACGGGTTTAACTCTGGAAGTTGAGTGCACACATTGACAACCGTTCTGTTAGATAGCTGCGTTTTGGATTTAGAAGCAGATATTTCCCTGTGCTTACTGCTGTTTCTTCCGTATGCCGGTAATGGGCTGAAAACGCCTGTTTTGGGACACTGCAGAGAAAGTGTTTGCAGACTGCTGAATCCACACACGGGTTTAATTCTGGAAGTTGAGTGCACACATTGACAACCGTTCTGTTAGATAGCTGCGTTTCGGATTTACAAGCAGATATTTCCCTGTGCTTTCCGCTGTTTCTTCCCTATGCCGGTAATGGGCTGAAAACGCCTGTTTTGGGACTCTGCAGAGAAAGTTTTTGCAGACTGCTGAATCCACACACGGGTTTAACTCTGGAAGTTCAGTGCACACATTGACAACCGTTCTGTAAGATATCTGCGTTTTGGATTTAGAAGCAGATATTTCCCTGTGCTTACTGCTGTTTCTTCCATATGCCGGTAATGGGCTCAAAACGCCTGTTTTGGGACTCTGCAGAGAAAGTGTTTGCAGACTGCTGAATCCACACACGGGTTTAACTCTGGAAGTTGAGTGCACACATTGACAACCGCTCTGTTAGATAGCTGCGTTTTGGATTTAGAAGCACATATTTCCCTGTGCTTACTGCTGTTTCTTCCATATGCCGGTAATGGGCTGAAAACGCCTGTTTTGGGACTCTGCAGAGAAAGTGTTTGCAGACTGCTGAATCCACACACTGGTTTAACTCTGGAAGTTGAGTGCACACATTGACAACCGTTCTGTTAGATAGCTGCGTTTTGGATTTAGAAGCAGATATTTCCCTGTGCTTACTGCTGTTTCTTCCAAATGTCGGTAATGGGCTGAAAACGCCTGTTTTGCGTCTCTGCAGAGAAAGTGTTTGCAGACTGCTGAATCCACACACGGGTTTAACTCTGGAAGTTGAGTGCACACATTGACAACCGTTCTGTTAGATAGCTGCGTTTTGCATTTAGAAGCAGATATTTCCCTGTGCTTACTGCTGTTTCTTCCCTATGCCGTTAATGGGCTGAAAACGCCTGTTTTGGGACTCTGCAGAGAAAGTGTTTGCAGACTGCTGAATCCACACACGGGTTTAACTCTGGAAGTTGAGTGCACATATTGACAACCGTTCTGTTAGATAGCTGCGTTTTGGATTTAGAAGCAGATTTTTCCCTGTGCTTACTGCTGTTTCTTCGATATACCGTTAATGGACTGAAAACGCCTGTTTTGGGACTCTGCAGAGAAAGTGTTTGCAGACTGCTGAATCCACACACGGGTTTAACTCTGGAAGTTGAGTGCACACATTCACAACCGTTCTGTTAGATAGCTGCGTTTTGGATTTAGAAGCAGATATTTCCCTGTGCTTAATGCTGTTTCTTCCATATGCCGGTTATGGGCTGAAAACGCCTGTTTTGGGACTCTGCAGAGAAAGTGTTTGCAGACTGCTGAATCGACACACGTGTTTAACTCTGGAAGTTGAGTGCACACATTGACAACCGTTCTGTTAGCTGCGTTTTGGATTTAGAAGCAGATATTTCCCTGTGCTTACTGCTCTTGCTTCCATATGCCGGTAATGGGCTGAAAACGCCTGTTTTGGGACTCTGCAGAGAAAGTGTTTGCAGACTGCAGAATCCACACACGGGTTTAACTCTGGAAGTTGAGTGCACACATTGACAACCGTCCTGTTAGATAGCTGCGTTTCGGATTTAGAAGCAGATATTTCCCTGTGCTTACTGCTGTTTCTTCCATATGCCGGTAATGGGCTGAAAACGCCTGTTTTGGGACTCTGCAGAGAAAGTGTTTGCAGACTGCTGAGTCCACACACGGGTTTAACTCTGGAAGTTGAGTGCACACATTGACAACCGTTCTGTTAGATAGCTGCGTTTTGGATTTAGAAGCAGATATTTCCCTGTGCTTACTGCTGTTTCTTTCGTATGCCGGTAATGGGCTGAAAACGCCTGTTTTGGGACACTGCAGAGAAAGTGTTTGCAGACTGCTGAATCCACACACGGGTTTAACTCTGGAAGTTGAGTGCACACATTGACAACCGTTCTGTTAGATAGCTGCGTTTCGGATTTACAAGCAGATATTTCCCTGTGCTTTCCGCTGTTTCTTCCCTATGCTGGTAATGGGCTGAAAACGCCTGTTTTGGGACTCTGCAGAGAAAGTGTTTGCAGACTGCTGAATCCACACACGGGTTTAACTCTGGAAGTTGAGTGCACACATTGACAACCGTTCTGTAAGATATCTGCGTTTTGGATTTAGAAGCAGATATTTCCCTGTGCTTACTGCTGTTTCTTCCCTATGCCGGTAATGGGCTGAAAACGCCTGTTTTAGGACTCTGCAGAGAAAGTGTTTGCAGACTGCTGAATCCAAACACGGGTTTAACTCTGGAAGTTGAGAGCACACATTGACAACCGTTCTGTTAGATCGCTGCGTTTTGGATTTAGAAGCAGATATTTCCCTGTGCTTACTGCTGTTTCTTCCCTATGCCGGTAATGGGCTGAAAACGCCTGTTTTGGGACTCTGCAGAGAAAGTGTTTGCAGACTGCTGAATCCACACACGTGTTTAACTCTGGAAGTTGAGTGCACACATTGACAACCGTTCTGTTAGATAGCTGCGTTTTGGATTTAGAAGCAGATATTTCCCTGTGCTTACTTCTGTTTCTTCCCTATGCCGGTAATGGGCTGAAAACACCTGTTTTGGAACTCTGCAGAGAAAGTGTTTGCAGACTGCTGAATCCGCACACGGATTGAACTCTGGAAGTTGAGTGCACACATTGACAACCGTTCTGTTAGATAGCTGCGTTTTGGATTTAGAAGCAGATATTTCCCTGTGCTTACTGCTCTTGCTTCCATATGCCGGTAATGGGCTGAAAACGCCTGTTTTGGGACTCTGCAGAGAAAGTGTTTGCAGACTGCTGAATCCACACACGGGTTTAACTCTGGAAGTTGAGTGCACACATTGACAACCGTTCTGTTAGATAGCTGCGTTTTGGATTTAGAAGCAGATATTTCCCTGTGCTTACTGCTGTTTCTTCCATATGCCGTTAATGGGCTGAAAACGCCTGTTTTGGGACTCTGCAGAGAAAGTGTTTGCAGACTGCTGAATCCACACACGGGTTTAACTCTGGAAGTTGAGTGCACACATTGACAACCGTTCTGTTACATAGCTGCGTTTTGGATTTAGAAGCAGATATTTCCCTGTGCTTACTGCTGTTTCTTCCCTATGCCGGTAATGGGCTGAAAATGCCTGTTTTGGGACTCTGCAGAGAAAGTGTTTGCAGACTGCTGAATCCACACACGGGTTTAACTCTGGAAGTTGAGTGCACACATTGTCAACCGTTCTGTTAGATAGCTGCGTTTTGGATTTAGAAGCAGATATTTCCCTGTGCTTACTGCTGTTTCTTCCATATTTCGGTAATGGGCTGAAAACGCCTGTTTTGCGTCTCTGCAGAGAAAGTGTTTGCAGACTGCTGAATCCGCACACGGATTGAACTCTGGAAGTTGAGTGCACACATTGACAACCGTTCTGTTAGATAGCTGCGTTTTGGATTTAGAAGCAGATATTTCCCTGTGCTTACTGCTGTTTCTTCCATATGCCGGTAATGGGCTGAAAACGCCTGTTTTGTGACTCTGCAGAGAAAGTGTTTGCAGACTGCTGAATCCACAAACGGGTTTAACTCTGGAAGTTGAGTGCACACATTGACAACTGTTCTGTTAGATAGCTGCGTTTTGGATTTAGAAGCAGATATTTCCGTGTGCTTACTGCTGTTTCTTCCCTATGCCGGTAATGGGCTGAAAACGCCTGTTTTGCGTCTCTGCAGAGAAAGTGTTTGCAGACTGCTGAATCCACACACGGGTTTAACTCTGGAAGTTGAGTGCACACATTGACAACCGTTCTGTTAGATAGCTGCGTTTTGGATTTAGAAGCAGATATTTCCCTGTGCTTACTGCTGTTTCTTCGATATGCCGGTAATGGGCTGAAAAGGCCTGTTTTGGGACTCTGCAGAGAAAGTGTTTGCAGACTGCTGAATCCACACACGGGTTTAACTCTGGAAGTTGAGTGCACACATTGACAGCCTTTCTGTTAGATAGCTGCGTTTTGGATTTAGAAGCAGATATTTCCCTGTGCTTACTGCTGTTTCTTCCATATGCCGGTAATGGGCTGAAAACGCCTGTTTTGGGACTCTGCAGAGAAAGTGTTTGCAGACTGCTGAGTCCACACACGGGTTTAACTCTGGAAGTTGAGTGCACACATTGACAACCGTTCTGTTAGATAGCTGCATTTTGGATTTAGAAGCAGATATTTCCCTGTGCTTACTGCTGTTTCTTCCGTATGCCTGTAATGGGCTGAAAACGCCTGTTTTGGGACACTGCAGAGAAAGTGTTTGCAGACTGCTGAATCCACACACGGGTTTAATTCTGGAAGTTGAGTGCACACATTGACAACCGTTCTGTTAGATAGCTGCGTTTCGGATTTACAAGCAGATATTTCCCTGTGCTTTCCGCTGTTTCTTCCCTATGCCGGTAATGGGCTGAAAACGCCTGTTTTGGGACTCTGCAGAGAAAGTTTTTGCAGACTGCTGAATCCACACACGGGTTTAACTCTGGAAGTTCAGTGCACACATTGACAACCGTTCTGTAAGATATCTGCGTTTTGGATTTAGAAGCAGATATTTCCCTGTGCTTACTGCTGTTTCTTCCCTATGCCGGTAATGGGCTGAAAACGCCTGTTTTAGGACTCTGCAGAGAAAGTGTTTGCAGACTGCTGAATCCACACACGGGTTTAACTCCGGAAGTTGAGTGCAAACATTGACAACCGTTCTGTTAGATAGCTGCGTTTTGGATTTAGATGCAGATATTTCCCTGTGCTTACTGCTGTTTCTTCCGTATGCCGGTAATGGGCTGAAAACGCCTGTTTTGGGACTCTGCAGAGAAAGTGTTTGCAGACTGCTGAATCCACACACGGGTTTAACTCTGGAAGTTGAGAGCACACATTGACAACCGTTCTGTTAGATCGCTGCGTTTTGGATTTAGAAGCAGATATTTCCCTGTGCTTACTGCTGTTTCTTCCCTATGCCGGTAATGGGCTGAAAACGCCTGTTTTGGGACTCTGCAGAGAAAGTGTTTGCAGACTGCTGAATCGACACACGTGTTTAACTCTGGAATTTGAGTGCACACATTGACAACCGTTCTGTTAGATAGCTGCGTTTTGGATTTAGAAGCAGATATTTCCCTGTGCTTACTTCTGTTTCTTCCCTATGCCGGTAATGGGCTGAAAACGCCTGTTTTGGGACTCTGCAGAGAAAGTGTTTGCAGACTGCTGAATCCGCACACGGATTGAACTCTGGAAGTTGAGTGCACACATTGACAACCGTTCTGTTAGATAGCTGCGTTTTGGATTTAGAAGCAGATATTTCCCTGTGCTTACTGCTCTTGCTTCCATATGCCGGTAATGGGCTGAAAACGCCTGTTTTGGGACTCTGCAGAGAAAGTGTTTGCAGACTGCTGAATCCACACACGGGTTTAACTCTGGAAGTTGAGTGCACACATTGACAACCGTTCTGTTAGATAGCTGCGTTTTGGATTTAGAAGCAGATATTTCCCTGTGCTTACTGCTGTTTCTTCCATATGCCGTTAATGGGCTGAAAACGCCTGTTTTGGGACTCTGCAGAGAAAGTGTTTGCAGACTGCTGAATCCACACACGGGTTTAACTCTGGAAGTTGAGTGCACACATTGACAACCGTTCTGTTACATAGCTGCGTTTTGGATTTAGAAGCAGATATTTCCCTGTGCTTACTGCTGTTTCTTCCCTATGCCGGTAATGGGCTGAAAATGCCTGTTTTGGGACTCTGCAGAGAAAGTGTTTGCAGACTGCTGAATCCACACACGGGTTTAACTCTGGAAGTTGAGTGCACACATTGTCAACCGTTCTGTTAGATAGCTGCGTTTTGGATTTAGAAGCAGATATTTCCCTGTGCTTACTGCTGTTTCTTCCATATTTCGGTAATGGGCTGAAAACGCCTGTTTTGCGTCTCTGCAGAGAAAGTGTTTGCAGACTGCTGAATCCGCACACGGATTGAACTCTGGAAGTTGAGTGCACACATTGACAACCGTTCTGTTAGATAGCTGCGTTTTGGATTTAGAAACAGATATTTCCCTGTGCTTACTGCTGTTTCTTCCCTATGCCGGTAATGGGCTGAAAACGCCTGTTTTGGGACTCTGCAGAGAAAGTGTTTGCAGACTGCTGAATCCACAAACGGGTTTAACTCTGGAAGTTGAGTGCACACATTGACAACTGTTCTGTTAGATAGCTGCGTTTTGGATTTAGAAGCAGATATTTCCCTGTGCTTACTGCTGTTTCTTCGATATGCCGGTAATGGGCTGAAAACGCCTGTTTTGGGACTCTGCAGAGAAAGTGTTTGCAGACTGCTGAATCCACACAGGGGTTTAACTCTGGAAGTTGAGTGCACACATTGACAGCCTTTCTGTTAGATAGCTGCGTTTTGGATTTAGAAGCAGATATTTCCCTGTGCTTACTGCTGTTTCTTCCATATGCCGGTAATGGGCTGAAAACGCCTGTTTTGGGACTCTGCAGAGAAAGTGTTTGCAGACTGCTGAGTCCATACACGGGTTTAACTCTGGAAGTTGAGTGCACACATTGACAACCGTTCTGTTAGATAGCTGCGTTTTGGATTTAGAAGCAGATATTTACCTGTGCTTACTGCTGTTTCTTCCGTATGCCGGTAATGGGCTGAAAACGCCTGTTTTGGGACACTGCAGAGAAAGTGTTTGCAGACTGCTGAATCCACACACGGGTTTAATTCTGGAAGTTGAGTGCACACATTGACAACCGTTCTGTTAGATAGCTGCGTTTCGGATTTACAAGCAGATATTTCCCTGTGCTTTCCGCTGTTTCTTCCCTATGCCGGTAATGGGCTGAAAACGCCTGTTTTGGGACTCTGCAGAGAAAGTGTTTGCAGACTGCTGAATCCACACACGGGTTTAACTCTGGAAGTTGAGTGCACACATTGACAACCGTTCTGTAAGATATCTGCGTTTTGGATTTGGAAGCAGATATTTCCCTGTGCTTACTGCTGTTTCTTCCCTATGCCGGTAATGGGCTGAAAACGCCTGTTTTGGGACTCTGCAGAGAAAGTGTTTGCAGACTGCTGAATCCACACACGGGTTTAACTCTGGAAGTTGAGTGCACACATTGACAACCGTTCTGTAAGATATCTGCGTTTTGGATTTAGAAGGAGATATTTCCCAGTGCTTACTGCTGTTTCTTCCCTATGCCGGTAATGGGCTGAAAACGCCTGTTTTGGGACTCTGCAGAGAAAGTGTTTGCAGACTGCTGAATCCACACACGGGTTTAACTCTGGAATTTGAGTGCAAACATTGACAACCGTTCTGTCAGATAGCTGCGTTTTGGATTTAGAAGCAGATATTTCCCTGTGCTTACTGCTGTTTCTTCCCTATGCCGGTAATGGGCTGAAAACGCCTGTTTTGGGACTCTGCAGAGAAAGTGTTTGCAGACTGCTGAATCCACACACGGGTTTAACTCTGGAAGTTGAGTGCACACATTGAAAACCGTTCTGTTAGATCGCTTCGTTTTGGATTTAGAAGCAGATATTTCCCTGTGCTTACTGCTGTTTCTTCCCTATGCCGGTAATGGGCTGAAAACGCCTCTTTTGGGACTCTGCAGAGAAAGTGTTTGCAGACTGCTGAATCCACACACGGGTTTAACTCTGGAAGTTGAGTGCACACATTGACAACCGTTCTGTTAGATAGCTGCGTTTTGGATTTAGAAGCAGATATTTCCCTGTGCTTACTTCTGTTTCTTCCCTATGCCGGTAATGGGCTGAAAACGCCTGTTTTGGGACTCTGCAGAGAAAGTGTTTGCAGACTGCTGAATCCGCACACGGATTGAACTCTGGAAGTTGAGTGCACACATTGACAACCGTTCTGTTAGATAGCTGCGTTTTGGATTTAGAAGCAGATATTTCCCTGTGCTTACTGCTTTTGCTTCCATATGCCGGTAATGGGCTGAAAAGGCCTGTTTTGGGACTCTGCAGAGAAAGTGTTTGCAGACTGCTGAAAACACACACGGGTTTAACTCTGGAAGTTGAGTGCACACATTGACAACCGTTCTGTTAGATAGCTGCGTTTTGGATTTAGAAGCAGATATTTCCCTGTGCTTACTGCTGTTTCTTCCATATGCCGGTAATTGGCTGAAAACGCCTGTTTTGGAACTCTGCAGAGAAAGTGTTTCCAGACTGCTGAATCCACACACGGGTTTAACTCTGGAAGTTGAGTGCACACATTCACAACCGTTCTGTTAGATAGCTGCGTTTTGGATTTAGAAGCAGGTATTTCCCTGTGCTTACTGCTGTTTCTTCCATATGCCGGTAATGGGCTGAAAACGACTGTTTTGGGACTCTCCAGAGAAAGTGTGTGCAGACTGCTGAATCGACACACGTGTTTAACTCTGGAAGTTGAGTGCACACATTGACAACCGTTCTGTTAGATAGCTGCGTTTTGGATTTAGAAGCAGATATTTCCCTGTGCTTACTGCTGTTTCTTCGATATACCGGTAATGGGCTGAAAACGCCTGTTTTGGGACTCTGCAGAGAAAGTGTTTGCAGACTGCTGAATCCACACACGGGTTTAACTCTGGAAGTTGAGTCCACACATTGACAACCGTTCTGTTAGATAGCTGCGTTTTGGATTTAGAAGCAGATATTTCCCTGTGCTTACTGCTGTTTCTTCCATATGCCGGTAATGGGCTGAAAACGCCTGTTTGGGACTCTGCAGAGAAAGTGTTTGCAGACTGCTGAATCCACACACGGGTTTAACTCTGGAAGTTGAGTGCACACATTGACAACCGTTCTGTTAGATAGCTGCGTTTTGGATTTAGAAGCAGATATTTCCCTGTGTTTACTGCTGTTTCTTCCATATGCCGGTAATGGGATGAAAACGCCTGCTTTGGGACTCTGCACAGAAAGTGTTTGCAGACTGCTGAATCCACACACGGGTTTAACTCTGGAAATTGAGTGCACACATTGACAACCGTTCTGTCAGATAGCTGCGTTTTGGATTTAGAAGCAGATATTTCCCTATGCTTTCCGCTGTTTCTTCCCTATGCCGGTAATTGGCTGAAAACGCCTGTTTTGGGACTCTGCAGAGAAAGTGTTTGCAGACTGCTGAATCCACACACGGGTTTAACTCTGGAAGTTGAGTGCACACATTGACAACCGTTCTGTTAGATCGCTGCGTTTTGGATTTAGAAGCAGATATTTCCCTGTGCTTACTGCTGTTTCTTCCCTATGCCGGTAATGGGCTGAAAACGCCTGTTTTGGGACTCTGCAGAGAAAGTGTTTGCAGACCGCTGAATCCACACACGTGTTTAACTCTGGAAGTTGAGTGCACACATTGACAACCGTTCTGTTAGATAGCTGCGTTTTGGATTTAGAAGCAGATATTTCCCTGTGCTTACTTCTGTTTCTTCCCTATGCCGGTAATGGGCTGAAAACGCCTGTTTTGGGACTCTGCAGAGAAAGTGTTTGCAGACTGCTGAATCCACACACGTGTTTAACTCTGGAAGTTGAGTGCACACATTGACAACCGTTCTGTTAGATAGCTGCGTTTTGGATTTAGAAGCAGATATTTCCCAGTGCTTACTGCTGTTTCTTCCATATGCCGTTAATGGGCTGAAAACGCCTGTTTTGGGACTCTGCAGAGAAAGTGTTTGCAGACTGCTGAATCCACACACGGGTTTAACTCTGGAAGTTGAGTGCACACATTGACAACCGTTCTGTTAGATAGCTGCGTTTTGGATTTAGAAGCAGATATTTCCCTGTGCTTACTGCTGTTTCTTCCCTATGCCGGTAATGGGCTGAAAACGCCTGTTTTGGGACTCTGCAGAGAAAGTGTTTGCAGACTGCTGAATCCACACACGGGTTTAACTCTGGAAGTTGAGTGCACACATTGACAACCGTTCTGTTAGATAGCTGGGTTTTGGATTTAGAAGCAGATATTTCCCTGTGCTTACTGCTGTTTCTTCCATATGTCGGTAATGGGCTGAAAACGCCTGTTTTGCGTCTCTGCAGAGAAAGTGTTTGCAGACTGCTGAATCCACACACGGATTGAACTCTGGAAGTTGAGTGCACACATTGACAACCGTTCTGTTAGATAGCTGCATTTTGGATTTAGAAGCAGATATTTCCCTGTGCTTACTGCTTTTGCTTCCATATGCCGGTAATGGGCTGAAAACGCCTGTTTTGGGACTCTGCAGAGAAAGTGTTTGCAGACTGCTGAATCCACACACGGGTTTAACTCTGGAAGTTGAGTGCACACATTGACAACCGTTCTGTTAGATAGCTGCGTTTTGGATTTAGAAGAAGATATTTCCCTGTGCTTACTGCTGTTTCTTCGATATACCGGTAATGGGCTGAAAACGCCTGTTTTGGGACTCTGCAGAGAAAGTGTTTGCAGACTGCTGAATCCACACACGGGTTTAACTCTGGAAGTTGAGTCCACACATTGACAACCGTTCTGTTAGATAGCTGCGTTTTGGATTTAGAAGCAGATATTTCCCTGTGCTTACTGCTGTTTCTTCCATATGCCGGTAATGGGCTGAAAACGCCTGTTTGGGACTCTGCAGAGAAAGTGTTTGCAGACTGCTGAATCCACACACGGGTTTAACTCTGGAAGTTGAGTGCACACATTGACAACCGTTCTGTTAGATAGCTGCGTTTTGGATTTAGAAGCAGATATTTCCCTGTGCTTACTGCTGTTTCTTCCATATGCCGGTAATGGGATGAAAACGCCTGCTTTGGGACTCTGCACAGAAAGTGTTTGCAGACTGCTGAATCCACACACGGGTTTAACTCTGGAAATTGAGTGCACACATTGACAACCGTTCTGTCAGATAGCTGCGTTTTGGATTTAGAAGCAGATATTTCCCTATGCTTTCCGCAGTTTCTTCCCTATGCCGGTAATTGGCTGAAAACGCCTGTTTTGGGACTCTGAAGAGAAAGTGTTTGCAGACTGCTGAATCCACACACGGGTTTAACTCTGGAAGTTGAGTGCACACATTGACAACCGTTCTGTTAGATCGCTGCGTTTTGGATTTAGAAGCAGATATTTCCCTGTGCTTACTGCTGTTTCTTCCCTATGCCGGTAATGGGCTGAAAACGCCTGTTTTGGGACTCTGCAGAGAAAGTGTTTGCAGACCGCTGAATCCACACACGGGTTTAACTCTGGAAGTTGAGTGCACACATTCACAACCGTTCTGTTAGATAGCTGCGTTTTGGATTTAGAAGAAGATATTTCCCTGTGCTTATTGCTGTTTCTTCCATATGCCGGTAATGGGCTGAAAACGCCTGTTTTGGGACTCTGCAGAGAAAGTGTTTGCAGACTGCTGAATCCACACACGGGTTTAACTCTGGAAGTTGAGTGCACACATTCACAACCGTTCTGTCAGATAGCTGCGTTTTGGATTTAGAAGCAGATATTTCCCTGTGCTTACTGCTGTTTCTTCCATATGCCGTTAATGGCCTGAAAACGCCTGTTTTGGGACTCTGCAGAGAAAGTGTTTGCAGACTGCTGAATCCACACACGGGTTTAACTCTGGAAGTTGAGTGCACACATTGACAACCGTTCTGTTAGATAGCTGCGTTTTGGATTTAGAAGCAGATATTTCCCTGGGCTTACTGCTGTTTCTTCCAAATGCCGTTAATGGGCTGAAAACGCCTGTTTTGGGACTCTGCAGAGAAAGTGTTTGCAGACTGCTGAATCCACACACGGGTTTAACTCTGGAAGTTGACTGCACACATTGACAACCGTTCTGTTAGATAGCTGCGTTTTGGATTTAGAAGCAGATATTTTCCTGTGCTTACTGCTGTTTCTTCCCTATGCCGGTAAAGGGCTGAAAACGCCTGTTTTGGGACTCTGCAGAGAAAGTGTTTGCAGACTGCTGAATCCACACACGGGTTTAACTCTGGAAGTTGAGTGTACACATTGACAACCGTTCTGTTAGATAGCTGCGTTTCGGATTTAGAAGCAGATATTTCCCTGTTCTTACTGCTGTTTCTTCCATATGCCGGTAATGGGCTGAAAACGCCTGTTTTGGGACTCTGCAGAGAATGTGTTTGCAGACTGCTGAATCCACACACGGGTTTAACTCTGGAAGTTGAGTGCACACATTCACAACCGTTCTGTTAGATAGCTGCGTTTTGGATTTAGAAGCAGATATTTCCCTGTGCTTACTGCTGTTTCTTCCATATGCCGTTAATGGCCTGAAAACGCCTGTTTTGGGACTCTGCAGAGAAAGTGTTTGCAGACTGCTGAATCGACACACGTGTTTAACTCTGGAAGTTGAGTGCACACATTGACAACCGTTCTGTTAGATAGCTGCGTTTTGGATTTAGAAGCAGATATTTCCCTGTGCTTACTGCTGTTTCTTCCATATGCCGTTAATGGGCTGAAAACGCCTGTTTTACGTCTCTGCAGAGAAAGTGTTTGCAGACTGCTGAATCCACACACGGGTTTAACTCTGGAAGTTGAGTGCACACATTGACAACCGTTCTGTTAGATAGCTGCGTTTTGGATTTAGAAGCAGATATTTCCCTGTGCTTACTGCTGTTTCTTCCCTATGCCGGTAAAGGGCTGAAAACGCCTGTTTTGGGACTCTGCAGAGAAAGTGTTTGCAGACTGCTGAATCCACACACGGGTTTAACTCTGGAAGTTGAGTGTACACATTGACAACCGTTCTGTTAGATAGCTGCGTTTTGGATTTAGAAGCAGATATTTACCTGTTCTTACTGCTGTTTCTTCCATATGCCGGTAATGGGCTGAAAACGCCTGTTTTGGGACTCTGCAGAGAAAGTGTTTGCAGACTGCTGAATCCACACACGGGTTTAACTCTGGAAGTTGAGTGCACACATTCACAACCGTTCTGTTAGACAGCTGCGTTTTGGATTTAGAAGCAGATATTTCCCTGTTTTTACTGCTGTTTCTTCCATATGCCGTTAATGGGCTGAAAACGCCTGTTTTGGGACTCTGCAGAGAAAGTGTTTGCAGACTGCTGAATCCACACACGGGTTTAACTCTGGAAGTTGAGTGTACACATTGACAACCGTTCTGTTAGATAGCTGCGTTTTGGATTTAGAAGCAGATATTTCCCTGTGCTTACTGCTGTTTCTTCCATATGTCGGTAATGGGCTGAAAACGCCTGTTTTGCGTCTCTGCAGAGAAAGTGTTTGCAGACTGCTTAATCCACACACGGGTTTAACTCTGGAAGTTGAGTGCACACATTGACAACCGTTCTGTTAGATAGCTGCGTTTTGGATTTAGAAGCAGATATTTCCCTGTGCTTACTGCTGTTTCTTCGATATACCGGTAATGGGCTGAAAACGCCTGTTTTGGGACTCTGCAGAGAAAGTGTTTGCAGACTGCTGAATCCACACACGGGTTTAACTCTGGAAGTTGAGTCCACACATTGACAACCGTTCTGTTAGATAGCTGCGTTTTGGATTTAGAAGCAGATATTTCCCTGTGCTTACTGCTGTTTCTTCCTTATGCCGGGTAATGGGCTGAAAACGCCTGTTTGGGACTCTGCAGAGAAAGTGTTTGCAGACTGCTGAATCCACACACGGGTTTAACTCTGGAAGTTGAGTGCACACATTCACAACCGTTCTGTTAGATAGCTGCGTTTTGGATTTAGAAGCAGATATTTCCCTGTGCTTACTGCTGTTTCTTCCATATGCCGGTAATGGGCTGAAAACGCCTGTTTTGGGACTCTGCAGAGAAAGTGTCTGCAGACTGCTGAATCGACACACGTGTTTAACTCTGGAAGTTGAGTGCACACATTGACAACCGTTCTGTTAGATAGCTGCGTTTTGGATTTAGAAGCAGATATTTCCCTGTGCTTACTGCTGTTTCTTCCATATGCCGTTAATGGGCTGAAAACGCCTGTTTTGGGACTCTGCAGAGAATGTGTTTGCAGACTGCTGAATCCACACACGGGTTTAACTCTGGAAATTGAGTGCACACATTCACAACCGTTCTGTTAGATAGCTGCGTTTTGGATTTAGAAGCAGATATTTCCCTGTGCTTACTGCTGTTTCTTCCCTATGCCGGTAAAGGGCTGAAAACGCCTGTTTTGGGACTCTGCAGAGAAAGTGTTTGCAGACTGCTGAATCCACACACGGGTTTAACTCTGGAAGTTGAGTGTACACATTGACAACCGTTCTGTTAGATAGCTGCGTTTTGGATTTAGAAGCAGATATTTCCCTGTGCTTACTGCTGTTTCTTCCATATGTCGGTAATGGGCTGAAAACGCCTGTTTTACGTCTCTGCAGAGAAAGTGTTTGCAGACTGCTGAATCCACACACGGGTTTAACTCTGGAAGTTGAGTGCACACATTGACAACCGTTCTGTTAGATAGCTGCGTTTTGGATTTAGAAGCAGATATTTCCCTGTGCTTACTGCTGTTTCTTCGATATACCGGTAATGGGCTGAAAACGCCTGTTTTGGGACTCTGCAGAGAAACTGTTTGCAGACTGCTGAATCCACACACGGGTTTAACTCTGGAAGTTGAGTGCACACATTCACAACCGTTCTGTTAGATAGCTGCGTTTTGGATTTAGAAGCAGATATTTACCTGTGCTTACCGCTGTTTCTTCCATAAGTCGGTAATGGGCTGAAAACGCCTGTTTTGCGTCTCTGCAGAGAATGTCTTTGCAGACTGCTGAATCCACACACGGGTTTAACTCTGGAAGTTCAGTGCACACATTGACAACCGTTCTGTAATATATCTGCGTTTTGGATTTAGAAGCAGATATTTCCCTGTGCTTACTGCTGTTTCTTCCCTATGCCGGTAATGGGCTGAAAACGCCTGTTTTGGGACTCTGCTGAGAAAGTGTGTGCAGACTGCTGAATCCACACACGGGTTTAACTCTGGAAGTTGAGTGCACACATTGACAACCGTTCTGTTAGATAGCTGCGTTTTGGATTTAGAAGCAGATATTTCCCTGTGCTTACTGCTGTTTCTTCCATATGCCGGTAATGGGCTGAAAACGCCTGTTTTGGGACTCTGCAGAGAAAGTGTTTGCAGACTGCTGAATCCACACACGGGTTTAACTCTGGAAGTTGAGTGCACACATTGACAACCGTTCTGTTAGATAGCTGCGTTTCGGATTTAGAAGCAGATATTTCCCTGTGCTTACTGCTGTTTCTTCCCTATGCCGGTAATGGGCTGAAAACGCCTGTTTTGGGACTCTGCAGAGAAAGTGTTTGCAGACTGCTGAATCCACACACGGGCTTAACTCTGGAAGTTGAGTGCACACATTGACAACCGTTCTGTTAGATAGCTGCGTTTTGAATTTAGAAGCAGGTATTTCCCTGTGCTTACTGCTGTTTCTTCCCTATGCCGGTAATGGGCTGAAAACGCCTGTTTTGGGACTCTGCAGAGAAAGTGTTTGCAGACTGCTGAATCCACACACGGGTTTAACTCTGGAAGTTGAGTGCACACATTGACAACCATTCTGTTAGATAGCTGCGTTTCGGATTTAGAAGCAGATATTTTCCTGTGCTTACAGCTGTTTCTTCCCTATGCCGGTAATGGGCTGAAAACGCCTGTTTTGGGACTCTGCAGAGAAAGTGTTTGCAGACTGCTGAATCCACACACGGGTTTAACTCTGGAAGTTGAGTGCACACATTGACAACCGTTCTGTTAGATAGCTGGATTTTGGATTTAGAAGCAGATATTTCCCTGTGCTTACTGCTGTTTTCTTCCATATGCCGGTAATGGGATGAAAACGCCTGCTTTGGGACTCTGCAGAGAAAGTGTTTGCAGACTGCTGAATCCACACACGGGTTTAACTCTGGAATTTGAGTGCAAACATTGACAACCGTTCTGTCAGATAGCTGCGTTTTGGATTTAGAAGCAGATATTTCCCTGTGCTTACTGCTGTTTCTTCCCTATGCCGGTAATGGGCTGAAAACGCCTGTTTTGGGACTCTGCAGAGAAAGTGTTTGCAGACTGCTGAATCCACACACGGGTTTAACTCTGGAAGTTGAGTGCACACATTGACAACCGTTCTGTTAGATCGCTTCGTTTTGGATTTAGAAGCAGATATTTCCCTGTGCTTACTGCTGTTTCTTCCCTATGCCGGTAATGGGCTGAAAACGCCTGTTTTGGGACTCTGCAGAGAAAGTGTTTGCAGACTGCTGAATCCACACACGGATTTACCTCTGGAAGTTGAGTGCACACATTGACAACCGTTCTGTTAGATAGCTGCGTTTTGGATTTAGAAGCAGATATTTCCCTGTGCTTACTTCTGTTTCTTACCTATGCCGGTAATGGGCTGAAAACGCCTGTTTTGGGACTCTGCAGAGAAAGTGTTTGCAGACTGCTGAATCCGCACACGGATTGAACTCTGGAAGTTGAGTGCACACATTGACAACCGTTCTGTTAGATAGCTGCGTTTTGGATTTAGAAGCAGATATTTCCCTGTGCTTACTGCTTTTGCTTCCATATGCCGGTAATGGGCTGAAAAGGCCTGTTTTGGGACTCTGCAGAGAAAGTGTTTGCAGACTGCTGAAACCACACACAGGTTTATCTCTGGAAGTTGAGTGCACACATTGACAACCGTTCTGTTAGATAGCTGCGTTTTGGATTTAGAAGCAGATATTTCCCTGTGCTTACTGCTGTTTCTTCCATATGCCGGTAATGGGCTGAAAACGCCTGTTTTGGAACTCTGCAGAGAAAGTGTTTCCAGACTGCTGAATCCACACACGGGTTTAACTCTGGAAGTTGAGTGCACACATTCACAACCGTTCTGTTAGATAGCTGCGTTTTGGATTTAGAAGCAGATATTTCCCTGTGCTTACTGCTGTTTCTTCCATATGACGGTAATGGGCTGAAAACGACTGTTTTGGGACTCTGCAGAGAAAGTGTGTGCAGACTGCTGAATCGACACACGTGTTTAACTCTGGAAGTTGAGTGCACACATTGACAACCGTTCTGTTAGATAGCTGCGTTTTGGATTTAGAAGCAGATATTTCCCTGTGCTTACTGCTGTTTCTTCCATATGCCGGTAATGGGATGAAAACGCCTGTTTTGGGACTCTGCAGAGAAAGTGTTTGCAGACTGCTGAATCCACACACGGGTTTAACTCTGGAAGTTGAGTGCACACATTCACAACCGTTCTGTTAGATAGCTGCGTTTTGGATTTAGAAGCAGATATTTCCCTGTGCTTTCCGCTGTTTCTTCCCTATGCCGGTAATTGGCTGAAAACGCCTGTTTTGGGACTCTGCAGAGAAAGTGTTTGCAGACTGCTGAATCCACACACGGGTTTAACTCTGGAAGTTGAGTGCACACATTGACAACCGTTCTGTTAGATCGCTGCGTTTTGGAATTAGAAGCAGATATTTCCCTGTGATTACTGCTGTTTCTTCCCTATGCCGGTAATGGGCTGAAAACGCCTGTTTTGGGACTCTGCAGAGAAAGTGTTTGCAGACTGCTGAATCCGCACACGGATTGAACTCTGGAAGTTGAGTGCACACATTGACAACCGTTCTGTTAGATAGCTGCGTTTTGGATTTAGAAGCAGATATTTCCCTGTGCTTACTGCTTTTGCTTCCATATGCCGGTAATGGGCTGAAAATGCCTGTTTTGGGACTCTGCAGAGAAAGTGTTTGCAGACTGCTGAAACCACACACGGGTTTATCTCTGGAAGTTGAGTGCACACATTGACAACCGTTCTGTTAGATAGCTGCGTTTTGGATTTAGAAGCAGATATTTCCCTGTGCTTACTGCTGTTTCTTCCATATGCCGGTAATGGGCTGAAAACGCCTGTTTTGGAACTCTGCAGAGAAAGTGTTTCCAGACTGCTGAATCCACACACGGGTTTAACTCTGGAAGTTGAGTGCACACATTCACAACCGTTCTGTTAGATAGCTGCGTTTTGGATTTAGAAGCAGATATTTCCCTGTGCTTACTGCTGTTTCTTCCATATGCCGGTAATGGGCTGAAAACGACTGTTTTGGGACTCTGCAGAGAAAGTGTGTGCAGACTGCTGAATCGACACACGTGTTTAACTCTGGAAGTTGAGTGCACACATTGACAACCGTTCTGTTAGATAGCTGCGTTTTGGATTTAGAAGCAGATATTTCCCTGTGCTTACTGCTGTTTCTTCCATATGCCGGTAATGGGATGAAAACGCCTGCTTTGGGACTCTGCACAGAAAGTGTTTGCAGACTGCTGAATCCACACACGGGTTTAACTCTGGAAATTGAGTGCACACATTGACAACCGTTCTGTCAGATAGTTGCGTTTTGGATTTAGAAGCAGATATTTCCCTGTGCTTTCCGCTGTTTCTTCCCTATGCCGGTAATTGGCTGAAAACGCCTGTTTTGGGACTCTGCAGAGAAAGTGTTTGCAGACTGCTGAATCCACACACGGGTTTAACTCTGGAAGTTGAGTGCACACATTGACAACCGTTCTGTTAGATCGCTGCGTTTTGGATTTAGAAGCAGATATTTCCCTGTGCTTACTGCTGTTTCTTCCCTATGCCGGTAATGGGCTGAAAACGCCTGTTTTGGGACTCTGCAGAGAAAGTGTTTGCAGACTGCTGAATCCACACACGGGTTTAACTCTGGAAGTTGAGTGCACACATTGACAACCGTTCTGTTAGATAGCTGCGTTTTGGATTTAGAAGCAGATATTTCCCTGTGCTTACTTCTGTTCTCTCCTATGCCGGTAATGGGCTGAAAACGCCTGTTTTGGGACTCTGCAGAGAAAGTGTTTGCAGACTGCTGAATCGACACACGTGTTTAACTCTGGAAGTTGAGTGCACACATTGACAACCGTTCTGTTAGATAGCTGCGTTTTGGATTTAGAAGCAGATATTTCCCAGTGCTTACTGCTGTTTCTTCCATATGCCGTTAATGGGCTGAAAACGCCTGTTTTGGGACTCTGCAGAGAAAGTGTTTGCAGACTGCTGAATCCACACACGGGTTTAACTCTGGAAGTTGAGTGCACACATTGACAACCGTTCTGTTAGATAGCTGCGTTTTGGATTTAGAAGCAGATATTTCCCTGTGCTTACTGCTGTTTCTTCCCTATGCCGGTAATGGGCTGAAAACGCCTGTTTTGGGACTCTGCAGAGAAAGTGTTTGCAGACTGCTGAATCCACACACGGGTTTAACTCTGGAAGTTGAGTGCACACATTGACAACCGTTCTGTTAGATAGCTGCGTTTTGGATTTAGAAGCAGATATTTCCCTGTGCTTACTGCTGTTTCTTCCATATGTCGGTAATGGGCTGAAAACGCCTGTTTTGCGTCTCTGCAGAGAAAGTGTTTGCAGACTGCTGAATCCACACACGGATTGAACTCTGGAAGTTGAGTGCACACATTGACAACCGTTCTGTTAGATAGCTGCATTTTGGATTTAGAAGCAGATATTTCCCTGTGCTTACTGCTTTTGCTTCCATATGCCGGTAATGGGCTGAAAACTCCTGTTTTGGGACTCTGCAGAGAAAGTGTTTGCAGACTGCTGAATCCACACACGGGTTTAACTCTGGAAGTTGAGTGCACACATTGACAACCGTTCTGTTAGATAGCTGTGTTTTGGATTTAGAAGCAGATATTTCCCTGTGCTTACTGCTGTTTCTTCCATATGCCGGTAATGGGCTGAAAACGTCTGTTTTGGGACTCTGCAGAGAAAGTGTTTGCAGACTGCTGAATCCACACACGGGTTTAACTCTGGAAGTTGAGTGCACACATTCACAACCGTTCTGTCAGATAGCTGCGTTTTGGATTTAGAAGCAGATATTTCCCTGTGCTTACTGCTGTTTCTTCCATATGCCGTTAATGGCCTGAAAACGCCTGTTTTGGGACTCTGCAGAGAAAGTGTTTGCAGACTGCTGAATCGACACACGTGTTTAACTCTGGAAGTTGAGTGCACACATTGACAACCGTTCTGTTAGATAGCTGCGTTTTGGATTTAGAAGCAGGTATTTCCCTGTGCTTACTGCTGTTTCTTCCATATGCCGTTAATGGGCTGAAAACGCCTGTTTTGGGACTCTGCAGAGAAAGTGTTTGCAGACTGCTGAATCCACACACGGGTTTAACTCTGGAAGTTGACTGCACACATTGACAACCGTTCTGTTAGATAGCTGCGTTTTGGATTTAGAAGCAGATATTTCCCTGTGCTTACTGCTGTTTCTTCCCTATGCCGGTAAAGGGCTGAAAACGCCTGTTTTGGGACTCTGAAGAGAAAGTGTTTGCAGACTGCTGAATCCACACACGGGTTTAACTCTGGAAGTTGAGTGTACACATTGACAACCGTTCTGTTAGATAGCTGCGTTTTGGATTTAGAAGCAGATATTTCCCTGTTCTTACTGCTGTTTCTTCCATATGCCGGTAATGGGCTGAAAACGCCTGTTTTGGGACTCTGCAGAGAAAGTGTTTGCAGACTGCTGAATCCACACACGGGTTTAACTCTGGAAGTTGAGTGCACACATTCACAACCGTTCTGTTAGATAGCTGCGTTTTGGATTTAGAAGCAGATATTTCCCTGTGCTTACTGCTGTTTCTTCCATATGCCGTTAATGGCCTGAAAACGCCTGTTTTGGGACTCTGCAGAGAAAGTGTTTGCAGACTGCTGAATCGACACACGTGTTTAACTCTGGAAGTTGAGTGCACACATTGACAACCGTTCTGTTAGATAGCTGCGTTTTGGATTTAGAAGCAGATATTTCCCTGTGCTTACTGCTGTTTCTTCCATATGCCGTTAATGGGCTGAAAACGCCTGTTTTGGGACTCTGCAGAGAAAGTGTTTGCAGACTGCTGAATCGACACACGTGTTTAACTCTGGAAGTTGAGTGCACACATTGACAACCGTTCTGTTAGATAGCTGCGTTTTGGATTTAGAAGCAGATATTTCCCTGTGCTTACTGCTGTTTCTTCCCTATGCCGGTAAAGGGCTGAAAACGCCTGTTTTGGGACTCTGCAGAGAAAGTGTTTGCAGACTGCTGAATCCACACACGGGTTTAACTCTGGAAGTTGAGTGTACACATTGACAACCGTTCTGTTAGAAAGCTGCGTTTTGGATTTAGAAGCAGATATTTCCCTGTGCTTACTGCTGTTTCTTCCATATGTCGGTAATGGGCTGAAAACGCCTGTTTTGCGTCTCTGCAGAGAAAGTGTTTGCAGACTGCTGAATCCACACACGGGTTTAACTCTGGAAGTTGAGTGCACACATTTACAACCGTTCTGTTAGATAGCTGCGTTTTGGATTTAGAAGCAGATATTTCCCTGTGCTTACTGCTGTTTCTTCGATATACCGGTAATGGGCTGAAAACGCCTGTTTTGGGACTCTGCAGAGAAAGTGTTTGCAGACTGCTGAATCCACACACGGGTTTAACTCTGGAAGTTGAGTCCACACATTGACAACCGTTCTGTTAGATAGCTGCGTTTTGGATTTAGAAGCAGATATTTCCCTGTGCTTACTGCTGTTTCTTCCATATGCCGGTAATGGGCTGAAAACGCCTGTTTGGGACTCTGCAGAGAAAGTGTTTGCAGACTGCTGAATCCACACACGGGTTTAACTCTGGAAGTTGAGTGCACACATTGACAACCGTTCTGTTAGATAGCTGCGTTTTGGATTTAGAAGCAGATATTTCCCTGTGCTTACTGCTGTTTCTTCCCTATGCCGGTAATGGGCTGAAAACGCCTGTTATGGGACTCTGCAGAGAAAGCGTTTGCAGACTGCTGAATCCACACACGGGTTTAACTCTGGAAGTTGAGTGCACACATTGACAACCGTTCTGTTAGATAGCTGCGTTTTGGATTTAGAAGCAGATATTTCCCTGTGCTTACTGCTGTTTCTTCCATATGCCGTTAATGGGCTGAAAACGCCTGTTTTGGGACTCTGCAGAAAAAGTGTTTGCAGACTGCTGAATCCACACACGGGTTTAACTCTGGAAGTTGAGTGCACACATTCACAACCGTTCTGTTAGATAGCTGCGTTTTGGATTTAGAAGCAGATATTTCCCTGTGCTTACAGCTGTTTCTTCCCTATGCCGGTAAAGGGCTGAAAACGCCTGTTTTGGGACTCTGCAGAGAAAGTGTTTGCGGACTGCTGAATCCACACACGGGTTTAACTCTGGAAGTTGAGTGCACACATTGACAACCATTCTGTTAGATAGCTGCGTTTCGGATTTAGAAGCAGATATTTTCCTGTGCTTACAGCTGTTTCTTCCCTATGCCGGTAATGGGCTGAAAACGCCTGTTTTGGGACTCTGCAGAGAAAGTGTTTGCAGACTGCTGAATCCACACACGGGTTTACCTCTGGAAGTTGAGTGCACACATTGACAACCGTTCTGTTAGAGAGCTGGGTTTTGGATTTAGAAGCAGATATTTCCCTGTGCTTACTGCTGTTTCTTCCATATGCCGGTAATGGGATGAAAACGCCTGCTTTGGGACTCTGCAGAGAAAGTGTTTGCAGACTGCTGAATCCACACACGGGTTTAACACTGGAAGTTGAGTGCACACATTGACAACCGTTCTGTCAGATAGCTGCGTTTTGGATTTAGAAGCAGATATTTCCCTGTGCTTACTGCTGTTTCTTCCCTATGCCGGTAATGGGCTGAAAACGCCTGTTATGGGACTCTGCAGAGAAAGCGTTTGCAGACTGCTGAATCCACACACGGGTTTAACTCTGGAAGTTGAGTGCACACATTCACAACCGTTCTGTTAGATAGCTGCGTTTTGGAGTTAGAATAGATATTTCCCTGTGCTTACTGCTGTTTCTTCCATATGTCGGTAATGGGCTAAAAACGCCTGTTTTGCGTCTCTGCAGAGAAAGTGTTTGCAGACTGCTGAATCCACACACGGATTGAACTCTGGAAGTTGAGTGCACACATTGACAACCGTTCTGTTAGATAGCTGCATTTTGGATTAGAAGCAGATATTTCCCTGTGCTTACTGCTTTTGCTTCCATATGCCGGTAATGGGCTAAAAACGCCTGTTTTGGGACTCTGCAGAGAAAGTGTTTGCAGACTGCTGAATCCACACACGGGTTTAACTCTGGAAGTTGAGTTCACACATTGACAACCGTTCTGTTAGATAGCTGCGTTTTGGATTTAGAAGCAGATATTTCCCTGTGCTTACTGCTGTTTCTTCCATATGCCGGTAATGGGCTGAAAACGCCTGTTTTGGGACTCTGCAGAGAAAGTGTTTGCAGACTGCTGAATCCACACACGGGTTTAACTCTGGAAGTTGAGTGCACACATTGACAACCGTTCTGTCAGATAGCTGCGTTTTGGATTTAGAAGCAGATATTTCCCTGTGCTTACTGCTGTTTCTTCCATATGCCGTTAATGGCCTGAAAACGCCTGTTTTGGGACTCTGCAGAGAAAGTGTTTGCAGACTGCTGAATCCACACACGGGTTTAACTCTGGAAGTTGAGTGCACACATTGACAACCGTTCTGTTAGATAGCTGCGTTTTGGATTTAGAAGCAGATATTTCCCTTTGCTTACTGCTGTTTCTTCCATATGCCGTTAATGGGCTGAAAACGCCTGTTTTGGGACTCTGCAGAGAAAGTGTTTGCAGACTGCTGAATCCACACACGGGTTTAACTCTGGAAGTTGAGTGCACACATTGACAACCGTTCTGTTAGATAGCTGCGTTTTGGATTTAGAAGCAGATATTTCCCTGTGCTTACTGCTGTTTCTTCCCTATGCCGGTAAAGGGC
The DNA here is from genome assembly GCF_030222135.1 of Aotus nancymaae. NCBI lineage: Eukaryota > Metazoa > Chordata > Mammalia > Primates > Aotidae > Aotus > Aotus nancymaae. The sequence continues at coordinate 77,640 of NW_026989462.1, forward strand.
TGAAAACGCCTGTATTGGGACTCTGAAGAGAAAGTGTTTGCAGACTGCTGAATCCACACACGGGTTTAACTCTGGAAGTTGAGTGTACACATTGACAACCGTTCTGTTAGATAGCTGCGTTTTGGATTTAGAAGCAGATATTTCCCTGTTCTTACTGCTGTTTCTTCCATATGCCGGTAATGGGCTGAAAACGCCTGTTTTGGGACTCTGCAGAGAAAGTGTTTGCAGACTGCTGAATCGACACACGTGTTTAACTCTGGAAGTTGAGTGCACACATTGACAACCGTTCTGTTAGATAGCTGCGTTTTGGATTTAGAAGCAGATATTTCCCTGTGCTTACTGCTGTTTCTTCCATATGCCGTTAATGGGCTGAAAACGCCTGTTTTGGGACTCTGCAGAGAAAGTGTTTGCAGACTGCTGAATCCACACACGGGTTTAACTCTGGAAGTTGAGTGCACACATTGACAACCGTTCTGTTAGATAGCTGCGTTTTGGATTTAGAAGCAGATATTTCCCTGTGCTTACTGCTGTTTCTTCCCTATGCCGGTAAAGGGCTGAAAACGCCTGTTTTGGGACTCTGCAGAGAAAGTGTTTGCAGACTGCTGAATCCACACACGGGTTTAACTCTGGAAGTTGAGTGTACACATTGACAACCGTTCTGTTAGATAGCTGCGTTTTGGATTTAGAAGCAGATATTTCCCTGTGCTTACTGCTGTTTCTTCCATATGCCGGTAATGGGCTGAAAACGCCTGTTTTGGGACTCTGCAGAGAAAGTGTTTGCAGACTGCTGAATCCACACACGGGTTTAACTCTGGAATTTGAGTGCACACATTCACAACCGTTCTGTTAGATAGCTGCGTTTTGGATTTAGAAGCAGATATTTCCCTGTGCTTACTGCTGTTTCTTCCATATGCCGTTAATGGCCTGAAAACGCCTGTTTTGGGACTCTGCAGAGAAAGTGTTTGCAGACTGCTGAATCGACACACGTGTTTAACTCTGGAAGTTGAGTGCACACATTGACAACCGTTCTGTTAGATAGCTGCGTTTTGGATTTAGAAGCAGATATTTCCCTGTGCTTACTGCTGTTTCTTCCCTATGCCTGTAAAGGGTGAAAACGCCTGTTTTGGGACTCTGCAGAGAAAGTGTTTGCAGACTGCTGAATCCACACACGGGTTTAACTCTGGAAGTTGAGTGTACACATTGACAACCGTTCTGTTAGATAGCTGCGTTTTGGATTTAGAAGCAGATATTTCCCTGTGCTTACTGCTGTTTCTTCCCTATGCCTGTAAAGGGCTGAAAACGCCTGTTTTGGGACTCTGCAGAGAAAGTCTGTGCAGACTGCTGAATCCACACACGGGTTTAACTCTGGAAGTTGAGTGCACACATTTACAACCGTTCTGTTAGATAGCTGCGTTTTGGATTTAGAAGCAGATATTTCCCTGTGCTTACTGCTGTTTCTTCGATATACCGGTAATGGGCTGAAAACGCCTGTTTTGGGACTCTGCAGAGAAAGTGTTTGCAGACTGCTGAATCCACACACGGGTTTAACTCTGGAAGTTGAGTCCACACAATGACAACCGTTCTGTTAGATAGCTGCGTTTTGGATTTAGAAGCAGATATTTCCCTGTGCTTACTGCTGTTTCTTCCATATGCCGGTAATGGGCTGAAAACGCCTGTTTTGGGACTCTGCAGAGAAAGTGTTTGCAGACTGCTGAATCCACACACGGGTTTAACTCTGGAAGTTGAGTGCACACATTGACAACCGTTCTGTTAGATAGCTGCGTTTTGGATTTAGAAGCAGATATTTCCCTGTGCTTACTGCTGTTTCTTCCCTATGCCGGTAATGGGCTGAAAACGCCTGTTTTGGGACTCTGCAGAGAAAGTGTGTGCAGACTGCTGAATCCACACACGGGTTTAACTCTGGAAGTTGAGTGCACAGATTGACAACCGTTCTGTTAGATAGCTGCGTTTTGGATTTAGAAGCAGATATTTCCCTGTGCTTACTGCTGTTTCTTCCATATGCCGGTAATGGGCTGAAAACGCCTGTTTTGGGACTCTGCAGAGAAAGTGTTTGCAGACTGCTGAATCCACACACGGGTTTAACTCTGGAAGTTGAGTCCACACATTGACAACCGTTCTGTTAGATAGCTGCGTTTTGGATTTAGAAGCAGATATTTCCCTGTGCTTACTGCTGTTTCTACCATATGCCGGTAATGGGCTGAAAACGCCTGTTTTGGGACTCTGCAGAGAAAGTGTTTGCAGACTGCTGAATCCACACACGGGTTTAACTCTGGAAGTTGAGTGCACACATTGACAACCGTTCTGTTAGATAGCTGCGTTTTGGATTTAGAAGCAGATATTTCCCTGTGCTTACTGCTGTTTCTTCCATATGCCGGTAATGGGCTGAAAACGCCTGTTTTGGGACTCTGCAGAGAAAGTGTCTGCAGACTGCTGAATCGACACACGTGTTTAACTCTGGAAGTTGAGTGCACACATTGACAACCGTTCTGTTAGATAGCTGCGTTTTGGATTTAGAAGCAGATATTTCCCTGTGCTTACTGCTGTTTCTTCCATATGCCGTTAATGGGCTGAAAACGCCTGTTTTGGGACTCTGCAGAGAAAGTGTTTGCAGACTGCTGAATCCACACACGGGTTTAACTCTGGAAGTTGAGTGCACACATTGACAACCGTTCTGTTAGATAGCTGCGTTTTGGATTTAGAAGCAGATATTTCCCTGTGCTTACTGCTGTTTCTTCCCTATGCCGGTAAAGGGCTGAAAACGCCTGTTTTGGGACTCTGCAGAGAAAGTGTTTGAGGACTGCTGAATCCACACACGGGTTTAACTCTGGAAGTTGAGTGTACACATTGACAACCGTTCTGTTAGATAGCTGCGTTTTGGATTTAGAAGCAGATATTTCCCTGTGCTTACTGCTGTTTCTTCCATATGTCGGTAATGGGCTGAAAACGCCTGTTTTACGTCTCTGCAGAGAAAGTGTTTGCAGACTGCTGAATCCACACACGGGTTTAACTCTGGAAGTTGAGTGCACACATTGACAACCGTTCTGTTAGATAGCTGCGTTTTTGATTTAGAAGCAGATATTTCCCTGTGCTTACTGCTGTTTCTTCGATATACCGGTAATGGGCTGAAAACGCCTGTTTTGGGACTCTGCAGAGAAACTGTTTGCAGACTGCTGAATCCACACACGGGTTTAACTCTGGAAGTTGAGTGCACACATTCACAACCGATCTGTTAGATAGCTGCGTTTTGGATTTAGAAGCAGATATTTAACTGTGCTTACCGCTGTTTCTTCCATATGTCGGTAATGGGCTGAAAACGCCTGTTTTGCGTCTCTGCAGAGAAAGTCTTTGCAGACTGCTGAATCCACACACGGGTTTAACTCTGGAAGTTGAGTGCACACATTGACAACCGTTCTGTAATATATCTGCGTTTTGGATTTAGAAGCAGATATTTCCCTGTGCTTACTGCTGTTTCTTCCCTATGCCGGTAATGGGCTGAAAACGCCTGTTTTGGAACTCTGCTGAGAAAGTGTGTGCAGACTGCTGAATCCACACACGGGTTTAACTCTGGAAGTTGAGTGCACACATTGACAACCGTTCTGTTAGATAGCTGCGTTTTGGATTTAGAAGCAGATATTTCCCTGTGCTTACTGCTGTTTCTTCCCTATGCCGGTAATGGGCTGAAAACGCCTGTTTTGGGACTCTGCAGAGAAAGTGTGTGCAGACTGCTGAATCCACACACGGGTTTAACTCTGGAAGTTGAGTGCACAGATTGACAACCGTTCTGTTAGATAGCTGCGTTTTGGATTTAGAAGCAGATATTTCCCTGTGCTTACTGCTGTTTCTTCCATATGCCGGTAATGGGCTGAAAACGCCTGTTTTGGGACTCTGCAGAGAAAGTGTTTGCAGACTGCTGAATCCACACACGGGTTTAACTCTGGAAGTTGAGTGCACACATTGACAACCGTTCTGTTAGATAGCTGCGTTTTGGATTTAGAAGCAGATATTTCCCTGTGCTTACTGCTGTTTCTTCCCTATGCCGGTAATGGGCTGAAAACGCCTGTTTTGGGACTCTGCAGAGAAAGTGTTTGCAGACTGCTGAATCCACACACGGGCTTAACTCTGGAAGTTGAGTGCACACATTGACAACCGTTCTGTTAGATAGCTGCGTTTTGAATTTAGAAGCAGGTATTTCCCTGTGCTTACTGCTGTTTCTTCCCTATGCCGGTAATGGGCTGAAAACGCCTGTTTTGGGACTCTGCAGAGAAAGTGTTTGCAGACTGCTGAATCCACACACGGGTTTAACTCTGGAAGTTGAGTGCACACATTGACAACCGTTCTGTTAGATAGCTGCGTTTCGGATTTAGAAGCAGATATTTTCCTGTGCTTACAGCTGTTTCTTCCCTATGCCGGTAATGGGCTGAAAACGCCTGTTTTGGGACTCTGCAGAGAAAGTGTTTGCAGACTGCTGAATCCACACACGGGTTTAACTATGGAAGTTGAGTGCACACATTGACATCCGTTCTGTTAGATAGCTGGGTTTTGGATTTAGAAGCAGATATTTCCCTGTGCTTACTCCTGTTTCTTCCATATGCCGGTAATGGGATGAAAACGCCTGCTTTGGGACTCTGCAGAGAAAGTGTTTGCAGACTGCTGAATCCACACACGGGTTTAACTCTGGAAGTTGAGTGCACACATTGACAACCGTTCTGTCAGATAGCTGCGTTTTGGATTTGGAAGCAGATATTTCCCTGTGCTTACTGCTGTTTCTTCCCTATGCCGGTAATGGGCTGAAAACGCCTGTTATGGGACTCTGCAGAGAAAGTGTTTACAGACTGCTGAATCCACACACGGGTTTAACTCTGGAAATTGAGTGCACACATTGACAACCGTTCTGTTAGATAGCTGCGTTTCAGATTTAGAAGCAGATATTTTCCTGTGCTTACTGCTGTTTCTTCCCTATGCCGGTAATGGGCTGAAAACGCCTGTTTTGGGACTCTGCAGAGAAAGTGTTTGCAGACTGCTGAATCCACACACGGGTTTAACTCTGGAAGTTGAGAGCACACAATGACAACCGTTCTGTTAGATAGCTGCGTTTTGGATTTAGAAGCAGATATTTCCCTGTGCTTACTGCTGTTTCTTCCATATGCCGGTAATGGGTTGATAACGCCTGTTTTGAGACTATGCAGAGAAAGTGTTTGCAGACTGCTGAATCCACACACGGGTTTAACTCTGGAAGTTGAGTGCACACATTGACAACCGTTCTGTTAGGTAGCTGCATTTTGGATTTAGAAGCAGATATTTCCCTGTGCTTACTGCTGTTTCTTCCATATGCCGGTAATGGGCTGAAAACGCCTGTTTTGGGACTCTGCAGAGAAAGTGTTTGCAGACTGCGGAATCCACACACGTGTTTAACTCTGGAAGTTGAGTGCACACAATGACAACCGTTCTGTTAGATAGCTGCGTTTTGGATTTAGAAGCAGATATTTCCCTGTGCTTGCTGCTGTTTCTTCCATATGCCGGTAATGGGCTGAAAACGCCTGTTTTGGGACTCTGCAGAGAAAGTGTCTGCAGACTGCTGAATCCACACACGGGTTTAACTCTGGAAGTTGAGTGCACACATTGACAACCGTTCTGTTAGATAGCTGCGTTTTGGATTTAGAAGCAGATATTTCCCTGTGCTTACTGCTGTTTCTTCCCTATGCCGGTAAAGGGCTGAAAACGCCTGTTTTGGGACTCTGCAGAGAAAGTGTTTGCAGACTGCTGAATCCACACACGGGTTTAACTCTGGAAGTTGAGTGTACACATTGACAACCGTTCTGTTAGATAGCTGCGTTTTGGATTTAGAAGCAGATATTTCCCTGTGCTTACTGCTGTTTCTTCCATATGTCGGTAATGGGCTGAAAACGCCTGTTTTGCGTCTCTGCAGAGAAAGTGTTTGCAGACTGCTGAATCCACACACGGGTTGAACTCTGCAAGTTGAGTGCACACATTGACAACCTTTCTGTTAGATAGCTGCGTTTTGGATTTAGAAGCAGATTTTTCCCTTTGCCTACTGCTGTTTCTTCGTTATACCGGTAATGGGCTGAAAACGCCTGTTTTGGGACTCTGCAGAGAAACTGTTTGCAGACTGCTGAATCCACACACGGGTTTAACTCTGGAAGTTGAGTGCACACATTCACAACCGTTCTGTTTGATAGCTGCGTTTTGGATTTAGAAGCAGATATTTAACTGTGCTTACCGCTGTTTCTTCCATATGTCGGTAATGGGCTGAAAACGCCTGTTTTGCGTCTCTGCAGAGAAAGTCTTTGCAGACTGCTGAATCCACACACGGGTTTAACTCTGGAAGTTGAGTGCACACATTGACAACCGTTCTGTTAGATAGCTGCGTTTTGGATTTAGAAGCAGATATTTCCCTGTGCTTACTGCTGTTTCTTCCCTATGCCGGTAATGGGCTGAAAACGCCTGTTTTGGAACTCTGCTGAGAAAGTGTGTGCAGACTGCTGAATCCACACACGGGTTTAACTCTGGAAGTTGAGTGCACACATTGACAACCGTTCTGTTAGATAGCTGCGTTTTGGATTTAGAAGCAGATATTTCCCTGTGCTTACTGCTGTTTCTTCGATATACCGGTAATGGGCTGAAAACGCCTGTTTTGGGACTCTGCAGAGAAAGTGTTTGCAGACTGCTGAATCCACACACGGGTTTAACTCTGGAAGTTGAGTCCACACAATGACAACCGTTCTGTTAGATAGCTGCGTTTTGGATTTAGAAGCAGATATTTCCCTGTGCTTACTGCTGTTTCTTCCATATGCCGGTAATGGGCTGAAAACGCCTGTTTTGGGACTCTGCAGAGAAAGTGTTTGCAGACTGCTGAATCCACACACGGGTTTAACTCTGGAAGTTGAGTCCACACATTGACAACCGTTCTGTTAGATAGCTGCGTTTTGGATTTAGAAGCAGATATTTCCCTGTGCTTACTGCTGTTTCTACCATATGCCGGTAATGGGCTGAAAACGCCTGTTTTGGGACTCTGCAGAGAAAGTGTTTGCAGACTGCTGAATCCACACACGGGTTTAACTCTGGAAGTTGAGTGCACACATTGACAACCGTTCTGTTAGATAGCTGCGTTTTGGATTTAGAAGCAGATATTTCCCTGTGCTTACTGCTGTTTCTTCCATATGCCGGTAATGGGCTGAAAACGCCTGTTTTGGGACTCTGCAGAGAAAGTGTCTGCAGACTGCTGAATCGACACACGTGTTTAACTCTGGAAGTTGAGTGCACACATTGACAACCGTTCTGTTAGATAGCTGCGTTTTGGATTTAGAAGCAGATATTTCCCTGTGCTTACTGCTGTTTCTTCCATATGCCGTTAATGGGCTGAAAACGCCTGTTTTGGGACTCTGCAGAGAAAGTGTTTGCAGACTGCTGAATCCACACACGGGTTTAACTCTGGAAGTTGAGTGCACACATTGACAACCGTTCTGTTAGATAGCTGCGTTTTGGATTTAGAAGCAGATATTTCCCTGTGCTTACTGCTGTTTCTTCCCTATGCCGGTAAAGGGCTGAAAACGCCTGTTTTGGGACTCTGCAGAGAAAGTGTTTGAGGACTGCTGAATCCACACACGGGTTTAACTCTGGAAGTTGAGTGTACACATTGACAACCGTTCTGTTAGATAGCTGGGTTTTGGATTTAGAAGCAGATATTTCCCTGTGCTTACTGCTGTTTCTTCCATATGTCGGTAATGGGCTGAAAACGCCTGTTTTACGTCTCTGCAGAGAAAGTGTTTGCAGACTGCTGAATCCACACACGGGTTTAACTCTGGAAGTTGAGTGCACACATTGACAACCGTTCTGTTAGATAGCTGCGTTTTTGATTTAGAAGCAGATATTTCCCTGTGCTTACTGCTGTTTCTTCGATATACCGGTAATGGGCTGAAAACGCCTGTTTTGGGACTCTGCAGAGAAACTGTTTGCAGACTGCTGAATCCACACACGGGTTTAACTCTGGAAGTTGAGTGCACACATTCACAACCGATCTGTTAGATAGCTGCGTTTTGGATTTAGAAGCAGATATTTAACTGTGCTTACCGCTGTTTCTTCCATATGTCGGTAATGGGCTGAAAACGCCTGTTTTGCGTCTCTGCAGAGAAAGTCTTTGCAGACTGCTGAATCCACACACGGGTTTAACTCTGGAAGTTGAGTGCACACATTGACAACCGTTCTGTAATATATCTGCGTTTTGGATTTAGAAGCAGATATTTCCCTGTGCTTACTGCTGTTTCTTCCCTATGCCGGTAATGGGCTGAAAACGCCTGTTTTGGAACTCTGCTGAGAAAGTGTGTGCAGACTGCTGAATCCACACACGGGTTTAACTCTGGAAGTTGAGTGCACACATTGACAACCGTTCTGTTAGATAGCTGCGTTTTGGATTTAGAAGCAGATATTTCCCTGTGCTTACTGCTGTTTCTTCCCTATGCCGGTAATGGGCTGAAAACGCCTGTTTTGGGACTCTGCAGAGAAAGTGTGTGCAGACTGCTGAATCCACACACGGGTTTAACTCTGGAAGTTGAGTGCACAGATTGACAACCGTTCTGTTAGATAGCTGCGTTTTGGATTTAGAAGCAGATATTTCCCTGTGCTTACTGCTGTTTCTTCCATATGCCGGTAATGGGCTGAAAACGCCTGTTTTGGGACTCTGCAGAGAAAGTGTTTGCAGACTGCTGAATCCACACACGGGTTTAACTCTGGAAGTTGAGTGCACACATTGACAACCGTTCTGTTAGATAGCTGCGTTTTGGATTTAGAAGCAGATATTTCCCTGTGCTTACTGCTGTTTCTTCCCTATGCCGGTAATGGGCTGAAAACGCCTGTTTTGGGACTCTGCAGAGAAAGTGTTTGCAGACTGCTGAATCCACACACGGGCTTAACTCTGGAAGTTGAGTGCACACATTGACAACCGTTCTGTTAGATAGCTGCGTTTTGAATTTAGAAGCAGGTATTTCCCTGTGCTTACTGCTGTTTCTTCCCTATGCCGGTAATGGGCTGAAAACGCCTGTTTTGGGACTCTGCAGAGAAAGTGTTTGCAGACTGCTGAATCCACACACGGGTTTAACTCTGGAAGTTGAGAGCACACATTGACAACCGTTCTGTTAGATAGCTGCGTTTCGGATTTAGAAGCAGATATTTTCCTGTGCTTACAGCTGTTTCTTCCCTATGCCGGTAATGGGCTGAAAACGCCTGTTTTGGGACTCTGCAGAGAAAGTGTTTGCAGACTGCTGAATCCACACACGGGTTTAACTATGGAAGTTGAGTGCACACATTGACATCCGTTCTGTTAGATAGCTGGGTTTTGGATTTAGAAGCAGATATTTCCCTGTGCTTACTCCTGTTTCTTCCATATGCCGGTAATGGGATGAAAACGCCTGCTTTGGGACTCTGCAGAGAAAGTGTTTGCAGACTGCTGAATCCACACACGGGTTTAACTCTGGAAGTTGAGTGCACACATTGACAACCGTTCTGTCAGATAGCTGCGTTTTGGATTTGGAAGCAGATATTTCCCTGTGCTTACTGCTGTTTCTTCCCTATGCCGGTAATGGGCTGAAAACGCCTGTTATGGGACTCTGCAGAGAAAGTGTTTACAGACTGCTGAATCCACACACGGGTTTAACTCTGGAAATTGAGTGCACACATTGACAACCGTTCTGTTAGATAGCTGCGTTTCAGATTTAGAAGCAGATATTTTCCTGTGCTTACTGCTGTTTCTTCCCTATGCCGGTAATGGGCTGAAAACGCCTGTTTTGGGACTCTGCAGAGAAAGTGTTTGCAGACTGCTGAATCCACACACGGGTTTAACTCTGGAAGTTGAGAGCACACAATGACAACCGTTCTGTTAGATAGCTGCGTTTTGGATTTAGAAGCAGATATTTCCCTGTGCTTACTGCTGTTTCTTCCATATGCCGGTAATGGGTTGATAACGCCTGTTTTGAGACTATGCAGAGAAAGTGTTTGCAGACTGCTGAATCCACACACGGGTTTAACTCTGGAAGTTGAGTGCACACATTGACAACCGTTCTGTTAGGTAGCTGCATTTTGGATTTAGAAGCAGATATTTCCCTGTGCTTACTGCTGTTTCTTCCATATGCCGGTAATGGGCTGAAAACGCCTGTTTTGGGACTCTGCAGAGAAAGTGTTTGCAGACTGCGGAATCCACACACGTGTTTAACTCTGGAAGTTGAGTGCACACAATGACAACCGTTCTGTTAGATAGCTGCGTTTTGGATTTAGAAGCAGATATTTCCCTGTGCTTGCTGCTGTTTCTTCCATATGCCGGTAATGGGCTGAAAACGCCTGTTTTGGGACTCTGCAGAGAAAGTGTCTGCAGACTGCTGAATCCACACACGGGTTTAACTCTGGAAGTTCAGTGCACACATTGACAACCGTTCTGTTAGATAGCTGCGTTTTGGATTTAGAAGCAGATATTTCCCTGTGCTTACTGCTGTTTCTTCCCTATGCCGGTAAAGGGCTGAAAACGCCTGTTTTGGGACTCTGCAGAGAAAGTGTTTGCAGACTGCTGAATCCACACACGGGTTTAACTCTGGAAGTTGAGTGTACACATTGACAACCGTTCTGTTAGATAGCTGCGTTTTGGATTTAGAAGCAGATATTTCCCTGTGCTTACTGCTGTTTCTTCCATATGTCGGTAATGGGCTGAAAACGCCTGTTTTGCGTCTCTGCAGAGAAAGTGTTTGCAGACTGCTGAATCCACACACGGGTTGAACTCTGCAAGTTGAGTGCACACATTGACAACCGTTCTGTTAGATAGCTGCGTTTTGGATTTAGAAGCAGATTTTTCCCTTTGCCTACTGCTGTTTCTTCGTTATACCGGTAATGGGCTGAAAACGCCTGTTTTGGGACTCTGCAGAGAAACTGTTTGCAGACTGCTGAATCCACACACGGGTTTAACTCTGGAAGTTGAGTGCACACATTCACAACCGTTCTGTTTGATAGCTGCGTTTTGGATTTAGAAGCAGATATTTAACTGTGCTTACCGCTGTTTCTTCCATATGTCGGTAATGGGCTGAAAACGCCTGTTTTGCGTCTCTGCAGAGAAAGTCTTTGCAGACTGCTGAATCCACACACGGGTTTAACTCTGGAAGTTGAGTGCACACATTGACAACCGTTCTGTAATATATCTGCGTTTTGGATTTAGAAGCAGATATTTCCCTGTGCTTACTGCTGTTTCTTCCCTATGCCGGTAATGGGCTGAAAACGCCTGTTTTGGAACTCTGCTGAGAAAGTGTGTGCAGACTGCTGAATCCACACACGGGTTTAACTCTGGAAGTTGAGTGCACACATTGACAACCGTTCTGTTAGATAGCTGCGTTTTGGATTTAGAAGCAGATATTTCCCTGTGCTTACTGCTGTTTCTTCCCTATGCCGGTAATGGGCTGAAAACGCCTGTTTTGGGACTCTGCAGAGAAAGTGTGTGCAGACTGCTGAATCCACACACGGGTTTAACTCTGGAAGTTGAGTGCACAGATTGACAACCGTTCTGTTAGATAGCTGCGTTTTGGATTTAGAAGCAGATATTTCCCTGTGCTTACTGCTGTTTCTTCCATATGCCGGTAATGGGCTGAAAACGCCTGTTTTGGGACTCTGCAGAGAAAGTGTTTGCAGACAGCTGAATCCACACACGGGTTTAACTCTGGAAGTTGAGTGCACACATTGACAACCGTTCTGTTAGATAGCTGCGTTTTGGATTTAGAAGCAGATATTTCCCTGTGCTTACTGCTGTTTCTTCCCTATGCCGGTAATGGGCTGAAAACGCCTGTTTTGGGACTCTGCAGAGAAAGTGTTTGCAGACTGCTGAATCCACACACGGGCTTAACTCTGGAAGTTGAGTGCACACATTGACAACCGTTCTGTTAGATAGCTGCGTTTTGAATTTAGAAGCAGGTATTTCCCTGTGCTTACTGCTGTTTCTTCCCTATGCCGGTAATGGGCTGAAAACGCCTGTTTTGGGACTCTGCAGAGAAAGTGTTTGCAGACTGCTGAATCCACACACGGGTTTAACTCTGGAAGTTGAGTGCACACATTGACAACCGTTCTGTTAGATAGCTGCGTTTCGGATTTAGAAGCAGATATTTTCCTGTGCTTACAGCTGTTTCTTCCCTATGCCGGTAATGGGCTGAAAACGCCTGTTTTGGGACTCTGCAGAGAAAGTGTTTGCAGACTGCTGAATCCACACACGGGTTTAACTATGGAAGTTGAGTGCACACATTGACATCCGTTCTGTTAGATAGCTGGGTTTTGGATTTAGAAGCAGATATTTCCCTTTGCTTACTCCTGTTTCTTCCATATGCCGGTAATGGGATGAAAACGCCTGCTTTGGGACTCTGCAGAGAAAGTGTTTGCAGACTGCTGAATCCACACACGGGTTTAACTCTGGAAGTTGAGTGCACACATTGACAACCGTTCTGTCAGATAGCTGCGTTTTGGATTTGGAAGCAGATATTTCCCTGTGCTTACTGCTGTTTCTTCCCTATGCCGGTAATGGGCTGAAAACGCCTGTTATGGGACTCTGCAGAGAAAGTGTTTACAGACTGCTGAATCCACACACGGGTTTAACTCTGGAAATTGAGTGCACACATTGACAACCGTTCTGTTAGATAGCTGCGTTTCAGATTTAGAAGCAGATATTTTCCTGTGCTTACTGCTGTTTCTTCCCTATGCCGGTAATGGGCTGAAAACGCCTGTTTTGGGACTCTGCAGAGAAAGTGTTTGCAGACTGCTGAATCCACACACGGGTTTAACTCTGGAAGTTGAGAGCACACAATGACAACCGTTCTGTTAGATAGCTGCGTTTTGGATTTAGAAGCAGATATTTCCCTGTGCTTACTGCTGTTTCTTCCATATGCCGGTAATGGGTTGATAACGCCTGTTTTGAGACTATGCAGAGAAAGTGTTTGCAGACTGCTGAATCCACACACGGGTTTAACTCTGGAAGTTGAGTGCACACATTGACAACCGTTCTGTTAGGTAGCTGCATTTTGGATTTAGAAGCAGATATTTCCCTGTGCTTACTGCTGTTTCTTCCATATGCCGGTAATGGGCTGAAAACGCCTGTTTTGGGACTCTGCAGAGAAAGTGTTTGCAGACTGCGGAATCCACACACGTGTTTAACTCTGGAAGTTGAGTGCACACAATGACAACCGTTCTGTTAGATAGCTGCGTTTTGGATTTAGAAGCAGATATTTCCCTGTGCTTGCTGCTGTTTCTTCCATATGCCGGTAATGGGCTGAAAACGCCTGTTTTGGGACTCTGCAGAGAAAGTGTCTGCAGACTGCTGAATCCACACACGGGTTTAACTCTGGAAGTTGAGTGCACACATTGACAACCGTTCTGTTAGATAGCTGCGTTTTGGATTTAGAAGCAGATATTTCCCTGTGCTTACTGCTGTTTCTTCCCTATGCCGGTAAAGGGCTGAAAACGCCTGTTTTGGGACTCTGCAGAGAAAGTGTTTGCAGACTGCTGAATCCACACACGGGTTTAACTCTGGAAGTTGAGTGTACACATTGACAACCGTTCTGTTAGATAGCTGCGTTTTGGATTTAGAAGCAGATATTTCCCTGTGCTTACTGCTGTTTCTTCCATATGTCGGTAATGGGCTGAAAACGCCTGTTTTGCGTCTCTGAAGAGAAAGTGTTAGCAGACTGCTGAATCCACACACGGGTTGAACTCTGCAAGTTGAGTGCACACATTGACAACCGTTCTGTTAGATAGCTGCGTTTTGGATTTAGAAGCAGATTTTTCCCTTTGCCTACTGCTGTTTCTTCGTTATACCGGTAATGGGCTGAAAACGCCTGTTTTGGGACTCTGCAGAGAAACTGTTTGCAGACTGCTGAATCCACACACGGGTTTAACTCTGGAAGTTGAGTGCACACATTCACAACCGTTCTGTTTGATAGCTGCGTTTTGGATTTAGAAGCAGATATTTCCCTGTGCTTACTGCTGTTTCTTCGATATACCGGTAATGGGCTGAAAACGCCTGTTTTGGGACTCTGCAGAGAAACTGTTTGCAGACTGCTGAATCCACACACGGGTTTAACTCTGGAAGTTGAGTGCACACATTGACAACCGTTCTGTTAGATAGCTGCGTTTCGGATTTAGAAGCAGATATTTCCCTGTGCTTACTGCTGTTTCTTCCCTATGCCGGTAAAGGGCTGAAAACGCCTGTTTTGGGACTCTGCAGAGAAACTGTTTGCAGACTGCTGAATCCACACACGGGTTTAACTCTGGAAGTTGAGTGCACACATTGACAACCGTTCTGTTAGATAGCTGCGTTTCGGATTTAGAAGCAGATATTTCCCTGTGCTTACCGCTGTTTCTTCCATATGTCGGTAATGGGCTGAAAACGCCTGTTTTGCGTCTCTGCAGAGAAAGTCTTTGCAGACTGCTGAATCCACACACGGGTTTAACTCTGGAAGTTGAGTGCACACATTGACAACCGTTCTGTAATATATTTGCGTTTTGGATTTAGAAGCAGATATTTCCCTGTGCTTACTGCTGTTTCTTCCCTATGCCGGTAATGGGCTGAAAACGCCTGTTTTGGGACTCTGCAGAGAAAGTGTTTGCAGACTGCTGAATCCACACACGGGTTTAACTCTGGAAGTTGAGTGCACACATTGACAACCGTTCTGTCAGATAGCTGCGTTTTGGATTTAGAAGCAGATATTTCCCTGTGCTTACTGCTGTTTCTTCCATATGCCGGTAATGGGCTGAAAACGCCTGTTTTGGGACTCTGCAGAGAAAGTGTTTGCAGACTGATGAATCCACACACGGGTTTAACTCTGGAAGTTGAGTGCACACATTGACAACCGTTCTGTTAGATAGCTGCGTTTTGGATTTAGAAGCAGATATTTCCCTGTGCTTACTGCTGTTTCTTCCATATGCCGGTAATGGGCTGAAAACGCCTGTTTTGGGACTCTGCAGAGAAAGTGTTTGCAGACTGCTGAATCCACACACGGGTTTAACTCTGGAAGTTGAGTGCACACATTGACAACCGTTCTGTTAGATAGCTGCGTTTTGGATTTAGAAGCAGATATTTCCCTGTGCTTACTGCTGTTTCTTCCCTATGCCGGTAATGGGCTGAAAACGCCTGTTTTGGGACTCTGCAGAGAAAGTGTTTGCAGACTGCTGAATCCACACACGGGTTTAACTCTGGAAGTTGAGTGCACACATTGACAACCGTTCTGTTAGATAGCTGCGTTTCGGATTTAGAAGCAGATATTTCCCTGTGCTTACTGCTGTTTCTTACCTATGCCGGTAATGGGCTGAAAACGCCTGTTTTGGGACTCTGCAGAGAAAGTGTTTGCAGACTGCTGAATCCACACACGGGTTTAACTCTGGAAGTTGAGTGCACACATTGACAACCGTTCTGTTAGATAGCTGCGTTTTGGATTTAGAAGCAGGTATTTCCCTGTGCTTACTGCTGTTTCTTCCCTATGCCGGTAATGGGCTGAAAACGCCTGTTTTGGGACTCTGCAGAGAAAGTGTTTGCAGACTGCTGAATCCACACACGGGTTTAACTCTGGAAGTTGAGTGCACACATTGACAACCGTTCTGTTAGATAGCTGCGTTTTGGATTTAGAAGCAGATATTTCCCTGTGCTTACTGCTGTTTCTTCCATATGCCGGTAATGGGTTGATAACGCCTGTTTTGGGACTATGCAGAGAAAGTGTTTGCAGACTGCTGAATCCACACACGGGTTTAAC
The DNA here is from genome assembly GCF_030222135.1 of Aotus nancymaae. Taxonomy (NCBI): domain Eukaryota; kingdom Metazoa; phylum Chordata; class Mammalia; order Primates; family Aotidae; genus Aotus; species Aotus nancymaae. The sequence continues at coordinate 93,434 of NW_026989462.1, forward strand.
TCTGGAAGTTGAGTGCACACATTGACAACCGTTCTGTTAGGTAGCTGCATTTTGGATTTAGAAGCAGATATTTCCCTGTGCTTACTGCTGTTTCTTCCATATGCCGGTAATGGGCTGAAAACGCCTGTTTTGGGACTCTGCAGAGAAAGTGTTTGCAGACTGCGGAATCCACACACGGGTTTAACTCTGGAAGTTGAGTGCACACAATGACAACCGTTCTGTTAGATAGCTGCGTTTCGGATTTAGAAGCAGATATTTCCCTGTGCTTGCTGCTGTTTCTTCCATATGCCGGTAATGGGCTGAAAACGCCTGTTTTGGGACTCTGCAGAGAAAGTGTCTGCAGACTGCTGAATCCACACACGGGTTTAACTCTGGAAGTTGAGTGCACACATTGACAACCGTTCTGTTAGATAGCTGCGTTTTGGATTTAGAAGCAGATATTTCCCTGTGCTTACTGCTGTTTCTTCCCTATGCCGGTAAAGGGCTGAAAACGCCTGTTTTGGAACTCTGCAGAGAAAGTGTTTGCAGACTGCTGAATCCACACACGGGTTTAACTCTGGAAGTTGAGTGTACACATTGACAACCGTTCTGTTAGATAGCTGCGTTTTGGATTTAGAAGCAGATATTTCCCTGTGCTTACTGCTGTTTCTTCCATATGTCGGTAATGGGCTGAAAACGCCTGTTTTGCGTCTCTGCAGAGAAAGTGTTTGCAGACTGCTGAATCCACACACGGGTTTAACTCTGGAAGTTGAGTGCACACATTGACAACCGTTCTGTTAGATAGCTGCGTTTTGGATTTAGAAGCAGATATTTCCCTGTGCTTACTGCTGTTTCTTCGATATACCGGTAATGGGCTGAAAGCGCCTGTTTTGGGACTCTGCAGAGAAACTGTTTGCAGACTGCTGAATCCACACACGGGTTTAACTCTGGAAGTTGAGTGCACACATTCACAACCGTTCTGTTAGATAGCTGCGTTTTGGATTTAGAAGCAGATATTTACCTGTGCTTACTGCTGTTTCTTCCATATGCCGGTAATGGGCTGAAAACGCCTGTTTTGGGACTCTGCAGAGAAAGTGTTTGCAGACTGCTGAATCCACACACGGGTTTAACTCTGGAAGTTGAGTGCACACATTGACAACCGTTCTGTAATATATTTGCGTTTTGGATTTAGAAGCAGATATTTCCCTGTGCTTACTGCTGTTTCTTCCCTATGCCGGTAATGGGCTGAAAACGCCTGTTTTGGGACTCTGCAGAGAAAGTGTTTGCAGACTGCTGAATCCACACACGGGTTTAACTCTGGAAGTTGAGTGCACACATTGACAACCGTTCTGTCAGATAGCTGCGTTTTGGATTTAGAAGCAGATATTTCCCTGTGCTTACTGCTGTTTCTTCCATATGCCGGTAATGGGCTGAAAACGCCTGTTTTGGGACTCTGCAGAGAAAGTGTTTGCAGACTGCTGAATCCACACACGGGTTTAACTCTGGAAGTTGAGTGCACACATTGACAACCGTTCTGTTAGATAGCTGCGTTTTGGATTTAGAAGCAGATATTTCCCTGTGCTTACTGCTGTTTCTTCCATATGCCGGTAATGGGCTGAAAACGCCTGTTTTGGGACTCTGCAGAGAAAGTGTTTGCAGACTGCTGAATCCACACACGGGTTTAACTCTGGAAGTTGAGTGCACACATTGACAACCGTTCTGTTAGATCGCTGCGTTTTGGATTTAGAAGCAGATATTTCCCTGTGCTTACTGCTGTTTCTTCCCTATGCCGGTAATGGGCTGAAAACGCCTGTTTTGGGACTCTGCAGAGAAAGTGTTTGCAGACTGCTGAATCCACACATGGGTTTAACTCTGGAAGTTGAGTGCACACATTGACAACCGTTCTGTTAGATAGCTGCGTTTCGGATTTAGAAGCAGATATTTCCCTGTGCTTACTGCTGTTTCTTCCATATGTCGGTAATGGGCTGAAAACGCCTGTTTTGCGTCTCTGCAGAGAAAGTGTTTGCAGACTGCTGAATCCACACACGGGTTTAACTCTGGAAGTTGAGTGCACACATTGACAACCGTTCTGTTAGATAGCTGCGTTTTGTATTTAGAAGCAGATTTTTCCCTTTGCCTACTGCTGTTTCTTCGATATACCGGTAATGGGCTGAAAACGCCTGTTTTGGGACTCTGCAGAGAAACTGTTTGCAGACTGCTGAATCCACACACGGGTTTAACTCTGGAAGTTGAGTGCACACATTCACAACCGTTCTGTTTGATAGCTGCGTTTTGGATTTAGAAGCAGATATTTCCCTGTGCTTACTGCTGTTTCTTCGATATACCGGTAATGGGCTGAAAACGCCTGTTTTGGGACTCTGCAGAGAAACTGTTTGCAGACTGCTGAATCCACACACGGGTTTAACTCTGGAAGTTGAGTGCACACATTGACAACCGTTCTGTTAGATAGCTGCATTTCGGATTTAGAAGCAGATATTTCCCTGTGCTTACTGCTGTTTCTTCCCTATGCCGGTAAAGGGCTGAAAACGCCTGTTTTGGGACTCTGCAGAGAAACTGTTTGCAGACTGCTGAATCCACACACGGGTTTAACTCTGGAAGTTGAGTGCACACATTCACAACCGTTCTGTTAGATAGCTGCGTTTTGGATTTAGAAGCAGATATTTACCTGTGCTTACCGCTGTTTCTTCCATATGTCGGTAATGGGCTGAAAACGCCTGTTTTGCGTCTCTGCAGAGAAAGTCTTTGCAGACTGCTGAATCCACACACGGGTTTAACTCTGGAAGTTGAGTGCACACATTGACAACCGTTCTGTAATATATTTGCGTTTTGGATTTAGAAGCAGATATTTCCCTGTGCTTACTGCTGTTTCTTCCCTATGCCGGTAATGGGCTGAAAACGCCTGTTTTGGGACTCTGCAGAGAAAGTGTTTGCAGACTGCTGAATCCACACACGGGTTTAACTCTGGAAGTTGAGTGCACACATTGACAACCGTTCTGTCAGATAGCTGCGTTTTGGATTTAGAAGCAGATATTTCCCTGTGCTTACTGCTGTTTCTTCCATATGCCGGTAATGGGCTGAAAACGCCTGTTTTGGGACTCTGCAGAGAAAGTGTTTGCAGACTGCTGAATCCACACACGGGTTTAACTCTGGAAGTTGAGTGCACACATTGACAACCGTTCTGTTAGATAGCTGCGTTTTGGATTTAGAAGCAGATATTTCCCTGTGCTTACTGCTGTTTCTTCCATATGCCGGTAATGGGCTGAAAACGCCTGTTTTGGGACTCTGCAGAGAAAGTGTTTGCAGACTGCTGAATCCACACACGGGTTTAACTCTGGAAGTTGAGTGCACACATTGACAACCGTTCTGTTAGATAGCTGCGTTTTGGATTTAGAAGCAGATATTTCCCTGTGCTTACTGCTGTTTCTTCCCTATGCCGGTAATGGGCTGAAAACGCCTGTTTTGGGACTCTGCAGAGAAAGTGTTTGCAGACTGCTGAATCCACACACGGGTTTAACTCTGGAAGTTGAGTGCACACATTGACAACCGTTCTGTTAGATAGCTGCGTTTCGGATTTAGAAGCAGATATTTCCCTGTGCTTACTGCTGTTTCTTACCTATGCCGTTAATGGGCTGAAAACGCCTGTTTTGGGACTCTGCAGAGAAAGTGTTTGCAGACTGCTGAATCCACACACGGGTTTAACTCTGGAAGTTGAGTGCACACATTCACAACCGTTCTGTTAGATAGCTGCGTTTTGGATTTAGAAGCAGATATTTCCCTGTGCTTACTGCTGTTTCTTCCCTATGCCGGTAAAGGGCTGAAAACGCCTGTTTTGGGACTCTGCAGAGAAAGTGTTTGCAGACTGCTGAATCCACACACGGGTTTAACTCTGGAAGTTGAGTGTACACATTGACAACCGTTCTGTTAGATAGCTGCGTTTTGGATTTAGAAGCAGATATTTCCCTGTGCTTACTGCTGTTTCTTCCATATGTCGGTAATGGGCTGAAAACGCCTGTTTTGCGTCTCTGCAGAGAAAGTGTTTGCAGACTGCTGAATCCACACACGGGTTTAACTCTGGAAGTTGAGTGCACACATTGACAACCGTTCTGTTAGATAGCTGCGTTTTGGATTTAGAAGCAGATATTTCCCTGTGCTTACTGCTGTTTCTTCGATATACCGGTAATGGGCTGAAAGCGCCTGTTTTGGGACTCTGCAGAGAAACTGTTTGCAGACTGCTGAATCCACACACGGGTTTAACTCTGGAAGTTGAGTGCACACATTCACAACCGTTCTGTTAGATAGCTGCGTTTTGGATTTAGAAGCAGATATTTCCCTGTGCTTACTGCTGTTTCTTCGATATACCGGTAATGGGCTGAAAACGCCTGTTTTGGGACTCTGCAGAGAAACTGTTTGCAGACTGCTGAATCCACACACGGGTTTAACTCTGGAAGTTGAGTGCACACATTGACAACCGTTCTGTTAGATAGCTGCGTTTCGGATTTAGAAGCAGATATTTCCCTGTGCTTACTGCTGTTTCTTCCCTATGCCGGTAAAGGGCTGAAAACGCCTGTTTTGGGACTCTGCAGAGAAAGTGTTTGCAGACTGCTGAATCCACACACGGGTTTAACTCTGGAAGATGAGTGTACACATTGACAACCGTTCTGTTAGATATCTGCGTTTTGGATTTAGAAGCAGATATTTCCCTGTGCTTACTGCTGTTTCTTCCATATGTCGGTAATGGGCTGAAAACGCCTGTTTTGCGTCTCTGCAGAGAAAGTGTTTGCAGACTGCTGAATCCACACACGGGTTTAACTCTGGAAGTTGAGTGCACACATTGACAACCGTTCTGTTAGATAGCTACGTTTTGGATTTAGAAGCAGATATTTCCCTGTGCTTACTGCTGTTTCTTCGATATACCGGTAATGGGCTGAAAACGCCTGTTTTGGGACTCTGCAGAGAAACTGTTTGCAGACTGCTGAATCCACACACGGGTTTAACTCTGGAAGTTGAGTGCACACATTCACAACCGTTCTGTTAGATAGCTGCGTTTTGGATTTAGAAGCAGATATTTACCTGTGCTTACCGCTGTTTCTTCCAAATGTCGGTAATGGGCTGAAAATGCTTGTTTTGCGTCTCTGCAGAGAAAGTCTTTGCAGACTGCTGAATCCACACACGGGTTTAACTCTGGAAGTTGAGTGTACACATTGACAACCGTTCTGTTAGATAGCTGCGTTTTGGATTTAGAAGCAGATATTTCCCTGTGCTTACTGCTGTTTCTTCCATATGTCGGTAATGGGCTGAAAACGCCTGTTTTGCGTCTCTGCAGAGAAAGTGTTTGCAGACTGCTGAATCCACACACGGGTTTAACTCTGGAAGTTGAGTGCACACATTGACAACCGTTCTGTTAGATAGCTGCGTTTTGGATTTAGAAGCAGATATTTCCCTGTGCTTACTGCTGTTTCTTCGATATACCGGTAATGGGCTGAAAACGCCTGTTTTGGGACTCTGCAGAGAAACTGTTTGCAGACTGCTGAATCCACACACGGGTTTAACTCTGGAAGTTGAGTGCGCACATTCACAACCGTTCTGTTAGATAGCTGCGTTTTGGATTTAGAAGCAGATATTTACCTGTGCTTACCGCTGTTTCTTCCATATGTCGGTAATGGGCTGAAAATGCCTGTTTTGCGTCTCTGCAGAGAAAGTCTTTGCAGACTGCTGAATCCACACACGGGTTTAACTCTGGAAGTTGAGGGCACACATTGACAACCGTTCTGTAATATATCTGCGTTTTGGATTTAGAAGCAGATATTTCCTTGTGCTTACTGCTGTTTCTTCCCTATGCCGGTAATGGGCTGAAAACGCCTGTTTTGGGACTCTGCAGAGAAAGTGTTTGCAGACTGCTGAATCCACACACGGGTTTAACTCTGGAAGTTGAGTGCACACATTGACAACCGTTCTGTTAGATAGCTGCGTTTTGGATTTAGAAGCAGATATTTCCCTGTGCTTACTGCTGTTTCTTCCATATGCTGGTAATGGGCTGAAAACGCCTGTTTTGGGACTCTGCAGAGAAAGGGTTTGCAGACTGCTGAATCCACACACGGGTTTAACTCTGGAAGTTGAGTGCACACATTGACAACCGTTCTGTTAGATAGCTGCGTTTTGGATTTAGAAGCAGATATTTCCCTGTGCTTACTGCTGTTTCTTCCTTATGCCGGTAATGGGCTGAAAACGCCTGTTTTGGGACTCTGCAGAGAAAGTGTTTGCAGACTGCTGAATCCACACACGGGTTTAACTCTGGAAGTTGAGTGCACACATTGACAACCGTTCTGTTAGATAGCTGCGTTTTGGATTTAGAAGCAGATATTTCCCTGTGCTTACTGCTGTTTCTTCCCTATGCCGGTAATGGGCTGAAAACGCCTGTTTTGGGACTCTGCAGAGAAAGTGTTTGCAGACTGCTGAATCCACACACGGGTTTAACTCTGGAAGTTGAGTACACACATTGAAAACCGTTCTGTTAGATAGCTGCGTTTCGGATTTAGAAGCAGATATTTCCCTGTGCTTACTGCTGTTTCTTCCCTATGCCGGTAATGGGCTGAAAACGCCTGTTTTGGGACTCTGCAGAGAAAGTGTTTGCAGACTGCTGAATCCACACACGGGTTTAACTCTGGAAGTTGAGTGCACACATTGACAAACGTTCTGTTAGATAGCTGCGTTTTGGATTTAAAAGCAGGTATTTCCCTGTGCTTACTGCTGTTTCTTCCCTATGCCGGTAATGGGCTGAAAACGCCTGTTTTGGGACTCTGCAGAGAAAGTGTTTGCAGACTGCTGAATCCACACACGGGTTTAACTCTGGAAGTTGAGTGCACACATTGACAACCGTTCTGTTAGATAGCTGCGTTTTGGATTTAGAAGCAGATATTTCCCTGTGCTTACTGCTGTTTCTTCCATATGCCGGTAATGGGCTGAAAACGCCTGTTTTGGGACTCTGCAGAGAAAGTGTTTGCAGACTGCTGAATCCACACACGGGTTTAACTCTGGAAGTTGAGTGCACACATTGACAACCGTTCTGTTAGATAGCTGCGTTTTGGATTTAGAAGCAGATATTTCCCTGTGCTTACTGCTGTTTCTTCCCTATGCCGGTAATGGGCTGAAAACGCCTGTTTTGGGACTCTGCAGAGAAAGTGTTTGCAGACTGCTGAATCCACACATGGGTTTAACTCTGGAAGTTGAGTGCACACATTGACAACCGTTCTGTTAGATAGCTGCGTTTTGGATTTAGAAGCAGATATTTCCCTGTGCTTACTGCTGTTTCTTCCCTATGCCGGTAATGGGCTGAAAACGCCTGTTTTGGGACTCTGCAGAGAAAGTGTTTGCAGACTGCTGAATCCACACACGGGTTTAACTCTGGAAGTTGAGTGCACACATTGACAACCGTTCTGTTAGATAGCTGCGTTTTGGATTTAGAAGCAGGTATTTCCCTGTGCTTACTGCTGTTTCTTCCCTATGCCGGTAATGGGCTGAAAACGCCTGTTTTGGGACTCTGCAGAGAAAGTGTTTGCAGACTGCTGAATCCACACACGGGTTTAACTCTGGAAGTTGAGTGCACACATTGACAACCGTTCTGTTAGATAGCTGCGTTTCGGATTTAGAAGCAGATATTTTCCTGTGCTTACAGCTGTTTCTTCCCTATGCCGGTAATGGGCTGAAAACGCCTGTTTTGGGACTCTGCAGAGAAAGTGTTTGCAGACTGCTGAATCCACACACGGGTTTAACTCTGGAAGTTGAGTGCACACATTGACAACCGTTCTGTTAGATAGCTGCATTTTGGATTTAGAAGCAGATATTTCCCTGTGCTTACTGCTGTTTCTTCCATAGGCCGGTAATGGGCTGAAAACGCCTGTTTTGGGACTCTGCAGAGAAAGTGTTTGCAGACTGCGGAATCCACACACGTGTTTAACTCTGGAAGTTGAGTGCACACAATGACAACCGTTCTGTTAGATAGCTGCGTTTTGGATTTAGAAGCAGATATTTCCCTGTGCTTGCTGCTGTTTCTTCCATATGCCGGTAATGGGCTGAAAACGCCTGTTTTGGGACTCTGCAGAGAAAGTGTCTGCAGACTGCTGAATCCACACACGGGTTTAACTCTGGAAGTTGAGTGCACACATTGACAACCGTTCTGTTAGATAGCTGCGTTTTGGATTTAGAAGCAGATATTTCCCTGTGCTTACTGCTGTTTCTTACCTATGCCGGTAAAGGGCTGAAAACGCCTGTTTTGGGACTCTGCAGAGAAAGTGTTTGCAGACTGCTGAATCCACACACGGGTTTAACTCTGGAAGTTGAGTGTACACATTGACAACCGTTCTGTTAGATAGCTGCGTTTTGGATTTAGAAGCAGATATTTCCCTGTGCTTACTGCTGTTTCTTCCATATGTCGGTAATGGGCTGAAAACGCCTGTTTTGCGTCTCTGCAGAGAAAGTGTTTGCAGACTGCTGAATCCACACACGGGTTTAACTCTGGAAGTTGAGTGCACACATTGACAACCGTTCTGTTAGATAGCTGCGTTTTGGATTTAGAAGCAGATATTTCCCTGTGCTTACTGCTGTTTCTTCGATATACCGGTAATGGGCTGAAAACGCCTGTTTTGGGACTCTGCAGAGAAACTGTTTGCAGACTGCTGAATCCACACACGGGTTTAACTCTGGAAGTTGAGTGCGCACATTCACAACCGTTCTGTTAGATAGCTGCGTTTTGGATTTAGAAGCAGATATTTACCTGTGCTTACCGCTGTTTCTTCCATATGTCGGTAATGGGCTGAAAACGCCTGTTTTGCGTCTCTACAGAGAAAGTCTTTGCAGACTGCTGAATCCACACACGGGTTTAACTCTGGAAGTTGAGGGCACACATTGACAACCGTTCTGTAATATATCTGCGTTTTGGATTTAGAAGCAGATATTTCCTTGTGCTTACTGCTGTTTCTTCCCTATGCCGGTAATGGGCTGAAAACGCCTGTTTTGGGACTCTGCAGAGAAAGTGTTTGCAGACTGCTGAATCCACACACGGGTTTAACTCTGGAAGTTGAGTGCACACATTGACAACCGTTCTGTTAGATAGCTGCGTTTTGGATTTAGAAGCAGATATTTCCCTGTGCTTACTGCTGTTTCTTCCATATGCTGGTAATGGGCTGAAAACGCCTGTTTTGGGACTCTGCAGAGAAAGGGTTTGCAGACTGCTGAATCCACACACGGGTTTAACTCTGGAAGTTGAGTGCACACATTGACAACCGTTCTGTTAGATAGCTGCATTTTGGATTTAGAAGCAGATATTTCCCTGTGCTTACTGCTGTTTCTTCCATAGGCCGGTAATGGGCTGAAAACGCCTGTTTTGGGACTCTGCAGAGAAAGTGTTTGCAGACTGCGGAATCCACACACGTGTTTAACTCTGGAAGTTGAGTGCACACAATGACAACCGTTCTGTTAGATAGCTGCGTTTTGGATTTAGAAGCAGATATTTCCCTGTGCTTGCTGCTGTTTCTTCCATATGCCGGTAATGGGCTGAAAACGCCTGTTTTGGGACTCTGCAGAGAAAGTGTCTGCAGACTGCTGAATCCACACACGGGTTTAACTCTGGAAGTTGAGTGCACACATTGACAACCGTTCTGTTAGATAGCTGCGTTTTGGATTTAGAAGCAGATATTTCCCTGTGCTTACTGCTGTTTCTTCCCTATGCCGGTAAAGGGCTGAAAACGCCTGTTTTGGGACTCTGCAGAGAAAGTGTTTGCAGACTGCTGAATCCACACACGGGTTTAACTCTGGAAGTTGAGTGTACACATTGACAACCGTTCTGTTAGATAGCTGCGTTTTGGATTTAGAAGCAGATATTTCCCTGTGCTTACTGCTGTTTCTTCCATATGTCGGTAATGGGCTGAAAACGCCTGTTTTGCGTCTCTGCAGAGAAAGTGTTTGCAGACTACTGAATCCACACACGGGTTTAACTCTGGAAGTTGAGTGCACACATTGACAACCGTTCTGTTAGATAGCTGCGTTTTGGATTTAGAAGCAGATATTTCCCTGTGCTTACTGCTGTTTCTTCGATATACCGGTAATGGGCTGAAAACGCCTGTTTTGGGACTCTGCAGAGAAACTGTTTGCAGACTGCTGAATCCACACACGGGTTTAACTCTGGAAGTTGAGTGCGCACATTCACAACCGTTCTGTTAGATAGCTGCGTTTTGGATTTAGAAGCAGATATTTACCTGTGCTTACCGCTGTTTCTTCCATATGTCGGTAATGGGCTGAAAACGCCTGTTTTGCGTCTCTGCAGAGAAAGTCTTTGCAGACTGCTGAATCCACACACGGGTTTAACTCTGGAAGTTGAGGGCACACATTGACAACCGTTCTGTAATATATCTGCGTTTTGGATTTAGAAGCAGATATTTCCTTGTGCTTACTGCTGTTTCTTCCCTATGCCGGTAATGGGCTGAAAACGCCTGTTTTGGGACTCTGCAGAGAAAGTGTTTGCAGACTGCTGAATCCACACACGGGTTTAACTCTGGAAGTTGAGTGCACACATTGACAACCGTTCTGTTAGATAGCTGCGTTTTGGATTTAGAAGCAGATATTTCCCTGTGCTTACTGCTGTTTCTTCCATATGCTGGTAATGGGCTGAAAACGCCTGTTTTGGGACTCTGCAGAGAAAGGGTTTGCAGACTGCTGAATCCACACACGGGTTTAACTCTGGAAGTTGAGTGCACACATTGACAACCGTTCTGTTAGATAGCTGCGTTTTGGATTTAGAAGCAGATATTTCCCTGTGCTTACTGCTGTTTCTTCCTTATGCCGGTAATGGGCTGAAAACGCCTGTTTTGGGACTCTGCAGAGAAAGTGTTTGCAGACTGCTGAATCCACACACGGGTTTAACTCTGGAAGTTGAGTGCACACATTGACAACCGTTCTGATAGATAGCTGCGTTTTGGATTTAGAAGCAGATATTTCCCTGTGCTTACTGCTGTTTCTTCCCTATGCCGGTAATGGGCTGAAAACGCCTGTTTTGGGACTCTGCAGAGAAAGTGTTTGCAGACTGCTGAATCCACACACGGGTTTAAATCTGGAAGTTGAGTGCACACATTGAAAACCGTTCTGTTAGATAGCTGCGTTTCGGATTTAGAAGCAGATATTTCCCTGTGCTTACTGCTGTTTCTTCCCTATGCCGGTAATGGGCTGAAAACGCCTGTTTTGGGACTCTGCAGAGAAAGTGTTTGCAGACTGCTGAATCCACACAGGGGTTTAACTCTGGAAGTTGAGTGCACACATTGACAAACGTTCTGTTAGATAGCTGCGTTTTGGATTTAGAAGCAGGTATTTCCCTGTGCTTACTGCTGTTTCTTCCCTATGCCGGTAATGGGCTGAAAACGCCTGTTTTGGGACTCTGCAGAGAAAGTGTTTGCAGACTGCTGAATCCACACACGGGTTTAACTCTGGAAGTTGAGTGCACACATTGACAACCGTTCTGTTAGATAGCTGCGTTTCGGATTTAGAAGCAGATATTTTCCTGTGCTTACAGCTGTTTCTTCCCTATGCCGGTAATGGGCTGAAAACGCCTGTTTTGGGACTCTGCAGAGAAAGTGTTTGCAGACTGCTGAATCCACACACGGGTTTAACTCTGGAAGTTGAGTGCACACATTGACAACCGTTCTGTTAGATAGCTGGGTTTTGGATTTAGAAGCAGATATTTCCCTGTGCTTACTGCTGTTTCTTCCATATGCCGGTAAAGGGATGAAAACGCCTGCTTTGGGACTCTGCAGAGAAAGTGTTTGCAGACTGCTGAATCCACACACGGGTTTAACTCTGGAAGTTGAGTGCACACATTGACAACCGTTCTGTCAGATACCTGCGTTTTGGATTTAGAAGCAGATATTTCCCTGTGCTTACTGCTGTTTCTTCCCTATGCCGGTAATGGGCTGAAAACGCCTGTTATGGGACTCTGCAGAGAAAGTGTTTGCAGACTGCTGAATCCACACACGGGTTTAACTCTGGAAGTTGAGTGCACACATTCACAACCGTTCTGTTAGATAGCTGCGTTTTGGATTTAGAAGCAGATATTTCCCTGTGCTTACTGCTGTTTCTTCCATATGCCGGTAATGGGCTGAAAACGCCTGTTTTGGGACTCTGCAGAGAAAGTGTTTGCAGACTGCTGAATCCACACACGGGTTTAACTCTGGAATTTGAGTGCACACATTGACAACCGTTCTGTTAGATAGCTGCGTTTTGGATTTAGAAGCAGATATTTCCCTGTGCTTTCTGCTGTTTCTTCCCTATGCCGGTAATGGGCTGAAAACGCCTGTTTTTGGACTCTGCAGAGAAAGTGTTTGCAGACTGCTGAATCCACACACGGGTTTAACTCTGGAAGTTAAGTGCACACATTGACAACCGTTCTGTTAGATAGCTGCGTTTTGGATTTAGAAGCAGATATTTCCCTGTGCTTACTGCTGTTTCTTCCGTATGACGGTAATGGGCTGAAAACGCCTGTTTTGGGACTCTGCAGAGAAAGTGTTTGCAGACTGCTCAATCCACACACGGGTTTAACTCTGGAAATTGAGTGCACACATTGACAACCGTTCTGTTATATAGCTGCGTTTCAGATTTAGAAGCAGATATTTCCCTGTGCTTACTGCTGTTTCTTCCCTATGCCGGTAATGGGCTGAAAACGCCTGTTTTGGGACTCTGCAGAGAAAGTGTTTGCAGACTGCTGAATCCACACACGGGTTTAACTCTGGAAGTTGAGAGCACACATTGACAACCGTTCTGTTAGATAGCTGCGTTTTGGATTTAGAAGCAGATATTTCCCTGTGCTTACTGCTGTTTCTTCCCTATGCCGGTAATGGGCTGAAAACGCCTGTTTTGGGACTCTGCAGAGAAAGTGTTTGCAGACTGCTGAATCCACACACGGGTTTAACTCTGGAAGTTGAGTGCACACATTGACAACCGTTCTGTTAGATAGCTGCGTTTTGGATTTAGAAGCAGATATTTCCCTGTGCTTACTGCTGTTTCTTCCATATGCCGGTAATGGGTTGAAAACGCCTGTTTTGGGACTATGCAGAGAAAGTGTTTGCAGACTGCTGAATCCACACACGGGTTTAACTCTGGAAGTTGAGTGCACACATTGACAACCGTTCTGTTAGATAGCTGCATTCTGGATTTAGAAGCAGATATTTCCCTGTGCTTACTGCTGTTTCTTCCATATGCCGGTAATGGGCTGAAAACGCCTGTTTTGGGACTCTGCAGAGAAAGTGTTTGCAGAGTGCGGAATCCACACACGTGTTTAACTCTGGAAGTTGAGTGCACACAATGAAAACCGTTGTGTTAGATAGCTGCGTTTTGGATTTAGAAGCAGATATTTCCCTGTGATTGCTGCTGTTTCTTCCATATGCCGGTAATGGGCTGAAAACGCCTGTTTTGGGACTCTGCAGAGAAAGTGTCTGCAGACTGCTGAATCCGCAGACAGGTTTAACTCTGGAAGTTGAGTGCACACATTCACAACCGTTCTGTTAGATAGCTGCGTTTTGGATTCAGAAGCAGATATTTCCCTGTGCTTACTGCTGTTTCTTCCATATGCCGGTAATGGCCTGAAAACGCCTGTTTTGGGACTCTGCAGAGAAAGTGTTTGCAGACTGCTGAATCCACACACGGGTTTAACTCTGGAATTTGAGTGCACACATTGACAACCGTTCTGTTAGATAGCTGCGTTTTGGATTTAGAAGCAGATATTTCCCTGTGCTTTCTGCTGTTTCTTCCCTATGCCGGTAATGGGCTGAAAACGCCTGTTTTTGGACTCTGCAGAGAAAGTGTTTGCAGACTGCTGAATCCACACACGGGTTTAACTCTGGAAGTTGAGTGCACACATTGACAACCGTTCTGTTAGATAGCTGCGTTTTGGATTTACAAGCAGATATTTCCCTGTGCTTACTGCTGTTTCTTCCGTATGACGGTAATGGGCTGAAAACGCCTGTTTTGGGACTCTGCAGAGAAAGTGTTTGCAGACTGCTCAATCCACACACGGGTTTAACTCTGGAAATTGAGTGCACACATTGACAACCGTTCTGCTAGATAGCTGCGTTTCAGATTTAGAAGCAGATATTTCCCTGTGCTTACTGCTGTTTCTTCCCTATGCCGGTAATGGGCTGAAAACGCCTGTTTTGGGACTCTGCAGAGAAAGTGTTTGCAGACTGCTGAATCCACACACGGGTTTAACTCTGGAAGTTCAGAACACACATTGACAACCGTTCTGTTAGATAGCTGCGTTTTGGATTTAGAAGCAGATATTTCCCTGTGCTTACTGCTGTTTCTTCCCTATGCCGGTAATGGGCTGAAAATGCCTGTTTTGGGACTCTGCAGAGAAAGTGTTTGCAGACTGCTGAATCCACACACGGGTTTAACTCTGGAAGTTGAGTGCACACATTGACAACCGTTCTGTTAGATAGCTGCGTTTTTGATTTAGAAGCAGATATTTCCCTGTGCTTACTGCTGTTTCTTCCCTATGCCGGTAATGGGCTGAAAACGCCTGTTTTGGGACTCTGCAGAGAAAGTGTTTGCAGACTGCTGAATCCACACACGGGTTTAACTCTGGAAGTTGAGTGCACACATTGGCAATCGTTCTGTTAGATAGCTGCCTTTTGGAATTAGAAGCAGATATTTCCCTGTGCTTACTGCCCTTTCTTCCCTATGCCGTTATTGGGCTGAAAATGCCTGTTTTGAGACTCTGCACAGAAAGTGTTTGCAGACTGCTGAATCCACACACGGGTTTAACTCTTCAAGTTGAGTGCACACATTGACAACCGTTCTGTTAGAGAAATGTGTTTTGGATTTAGAAGCAGATATTTCCCTGTGCTTAGTGCCCTTTCTTCCATATGCCGGTATTGGGCTGAAAACGCCTGTTTTCAGACTCTGCACAGAAAGTGTTTGCAGACTGCTGAATCCACACACGGGTTTAACTCTGGAAGTTGAGTGCACACATTGACAACCGTTCTGTTAGATAGCTGCGTTTTGGATTTAGAGGCAGATATTTCCCTGTGCTTACTGCTGTTTCTTCCATATGCCGGTAATGGGCTGAAAACGCCTGTTTTGGGACTCTGCAGAGAAAGTGTCTGCAGACTGCTGAATCCACACACGGGTTTTACTCTGGATGTTGAGTGCACACATTGACAACCGTTCTGTTAGATAGCTGCGTTTTGGATTTAGAAGCAGATATTTCCCTGTGCTTACTGCTGTTTCTTCCATATGCCGGTAATGGCCTGAAAACGCCTGTTTTGGGACTCTGCAGAGAAAGTGTCTGCAGACTGCTGAATCCACACTCGGGTTTAACTCTGGAAGTTGAGTGCACACATTGACAACCGTTCTGTTAGATAGCTGCGTTTTGGATTTAGAAGCAGATATTTCCCTGTGCTTACTGCTGTTTCTTCCATATGCCGGTAATGGGCTGAAAACGCCTGTTTTGGGACTCTGCAGAGAAAGTGTTTGCAGACTGCTGAATCCACACACGGGTTTAACTCTGGAAGTTGAGTGCACACATTGACAACCGTTCTGTTAGATAGCTGCGTTTTGGATTTAGAAGCAGATATTTCCCTTTGCCTACTGCCCTTTCTTCCATATGCCGGTATTGGGCTGAAAACGCCTGTTTTGAGACTCTGCACAAAAAGTGTTTGCAGACAGCTGAATCCATACACGGGTTTGACTCTGGAAGTTGAGTGCACACATTGACAACCGTTCTGCTAGATAGCGGCGTTTTGGATTTAGAAGCAGATATTTCCCTGTGCTTACTGCCCTTTCTTCCATATGCCGGTAATGGGCTGAAAACGCCTGTTTTGAGACTCTGCACAGAAAGTGTTTGCAGACAGCTGAATCCACACACTGGTTTAACTCTGGAAGTTGAGTGCACACAATGACAACCGTTCTGTTAGATAGCTGCGTTTTGGATTTAGAAGCAGATAGTTCCCTGTGCTTACTGCCCTTTCTTCCATATGCCGGTATTGGGCTGAAAACGCCTGTTTTCAGACTCTGCACAGAAAGTGTTTGCAGACTGCTGAATCCACACACGGGTTTAACTCTGGAAGTTGAGTGCACACATTGACAAACGTTCTGTTATATAGCTGCGTTTCAGATTTAGAAGCAGATATTTCCCTGTGCTTACTGCTGTTTCTTCCCTATGCCGGTAATGGGCTGAAAACGCCTGTTTTGGGACTCTGCAGAGAAAGTGTTTGCAGACTGCTGAATCCACACACGGGTTTAACTCTGGAAGTTGAGAGCACACATTGACAACCGTTCTGTTAGATAGCTGCGTTTTGGATTTAGAAGCAGATATTTCCCTGTGCTTACTGCTGTTTCTTCCCTATGCCGGTAATGGGCTGAAAACGCCTGTTTTGGGACTCTGCAGAGAAAGTGTTTGCAGACTGCTGAATCCACACACGGGTTTAACTCTGGAAGTTGAGTGCACACATTGACAACCGTTCTGTTAGATAGCTGCGTTTTGGATTTAGAAGCAGATATTTCCCTGTGCTTACTGCTGTTTCTTCCATATGCCGGTAATGGGTTGAAAACGCCTGTTTTGGGACTATGCAGAGAAAGTGTTTGCAGACTGCTGAATCCACACACGGGTTTAACTCTGGAAGTTGAGTGCACACATTGACAACCGTTCTGTTAGATAGCTGCATTCTGGATTTAGAAGCAGATATTTCCCTGTGCTTACTGCTGTTTCTTCCCTATGCCGGTAATGGGCTGAAAACGCCTGTTTTGGGACTCTGCAGAGAAAGTGTTTGCAGACTGCGGAATCCACACACGTGTTTAACTCTGGAAGTTGAGTGCACACAATGAAAACCGTTGTGTTAGATAGCTGCGTTTTGGATTTAGAAGCAGATATTTCCCTGTGCTTGCTGCTGTTTCTTCCATATGCCGGTAATGGGCTGAAAACGCCTGTTTTGGGACTCTGCAGAGAAAGTGTTTGCAGACTGCTGAATCCACACACGGGTTTAACTCTGGAAGTTGAGTGCACACATTGACAACCGTTCTGTTAGATAGCTGCGTTTTGGATTTAGAAGCAGATATTTCCCTGTGCTTACTGCTGTTTCTTCCGTATGACGGTAATGGGCTGAAAACGCCTGTTTTGGGACTCTGCAGAGAAAGTGTTTGCAGACTGCTCAATCCACACACGGGTTTAACTCTGGAAGTTGAGTGCACACATTGACAACCGTTCTGCTAGATAGCGGCGTTTCAGATTTAGAAGCAGATATTTCCCTGTGCTTACTGCTGTTTCTTCCCTATGCCGGTAATGGGCTGAAAACGCCTGTTTTGGGACTCTGCAGAGAAAGTGTTTGCAGACTGCTGAATCCACACACGGGTTTAACTCTGGAAGTTCAGAGCACACATTGACAACCGTTCTGTTAGATAGCTGCGTTTTGGATTTAGAAGCAGATATTTCCCTGTGCTTACTGCTGTTTCTTCCCTATGCCGGTAATGGGCTGAAAACGCCTGTTTTGGGACTCTGCAGAGAAAGTGTTTGCAGACTGCTGAATCCACACACGGGTTTAACTCTGGAAGTGGAGTGCACACATTGACAACCGTTCTGTTAGATAGCTGCGTTTTTGATTTAGAAGCAGATATTTCCCTGTGCTTACTGCTGTTTCTTCCCTATGCCGGTAATGGCCTGAAAACGCCTGTTTTGGGACTCTGCAGAGAAAGTGTCTGCAGACTGCTGAATCCACACTCGGGTTTAACTCTGGAAGTTGAGTGCACACATTGACAACCGTTCTGTTAGATAGCTGCGTTTTGGATTTAGAAGCAGATATTTCCCTGTGCTTACTGCTGTTTCTTCCATATGCCGGTAATGGGCTGAAAACGCCTGTTTTGGGACTCTGCAGAGAAAGTGTTTGCAGACTGCTGAATCCACACACGGGTTTAACTCTGGAAGTTGAGTGCACACATTGACAACCGTTCTGTTAGATAGCTGCGTTTTGGATTTAGAAGCAGATATTTCCCTTTGCCTACTGCCCTTTCTTCCATATGCCGGTATTGGGCTGAAAACGCCTGTTTTGAGACTCTGCACAAAAAGTGTTTGCAGACAGCTGAATCCATACACGGGTTTGACTCTGGAAGTTGAGTGCACACATTGACAACCGTTCTGCTAGATAGCGGCGTTTTGGATTTAGAAGCAGATATTTCCCTGTGCTTACTGCCCTTTCTTCCATATGCCGGTAATGGGCTGAAAACGCCTGTTTTGAGACTCTGCACAGAAAGTGTTTGCAGACAGCTGAATCCACACACTGGTTTAACTCTGGAAGTTGAGTGCACACAATGACAACCGTTCTGTTAGATAGCTGCGTTTTGGATTTAGAAGCAGATAGTTCCCTGTGCTTACTGCCCTTTCTTCCATATGCCGGTATTGGGCTGAAAACGCCTGTTTTCAGACTCTGCACAGAAAGTGTTTGCAGACTGCTGAATCCACACACGGGTTTAACTCTGGAAGTTGAGTGCACACATTGACAAACGTTCTGTTAGATAGCTGCGTTTTGGATTTAGAAGCAGATATTTCCCTTTGCCTTCTGCCCTTTCTTCCATATGCCGGTATTGGGCTGAAAACGCCTGTTTTGAGACTCTGAACAGAAAGTGTTTGCAGACAGCTGAATCCACACACGGGTTTAACTCTGGAAGTTGAGTGCACACATTGACAACCATTCTGTTAGATAGCTGCGTTTTGGATTTAGAAGCAGATATTTCCCTGTGCTTACTGCCCTTTCTTCCATATGCTGGTATTGGGATGAAAACGCCTGTTTTGAGACTCTGCACAGAAAGTGTTTGCAGACTGCTGAATATACACACGTGTTTATCTCTGCAAGTTGAGTGCACACATTGACAACCGTTCTGTTAGATAGCTGCGTTTTGGATTTAGAAGCAGATATTTCCCTGTGCTTACTGCCCTTTCTTCCATATGCCGGTATTGGGCTGAAAACACTTGCTTTCAGACTCTGCACAGAAAGTGTTTGCAGAGTGCTGAATCCCCACACGGGTTTAACTCTGGAAGTTGAGTGCACACATTGACAACCGTTCTGTTAGATAGCTGCGTTTTGGATTTAGAAGCAGATATTTCCCTTGTCCTACTGCCCTTTCTTCCATATGCCGGTATTGGGCTGAAAACGCCTGTTTTGAGACTCTGCACAGAAAGTGTTTGCTGACAGCTGAATCCACACACGGGTTTAACTCTGGAAGTTGAGTGCACACATTGACAAACGTTCTGTTAGATAGCTGCATTTTGGATTTATAAGCAGATATTTCCCTGTGCTTACTGCCCTTTCTTCCATATGCCGGTATTGGGCTGAAAACGCCTGTTTTGAGACTCTGCAGAGAAAGTGTTTGCAAACTGCTGAATCCACACACGGGTTTAACTCTGGAAGTTGAGTGCACACATTGAAAACCGTTCTATTAGATAGCTGCATTTTGCATTTAGAAGCAGATATTTCCACGTGCTTATTGCCCTTTCTTCCATATGTCGGTATTGGGCTGAAAACGCCTGTTTTGAGACTCTGCACAGAAAGTGTTTGCAGACAGCTGAATCCACACACGGGTTTGACTCTGGAAGTTGAGTGCACACATTGACAACCGTTCTGTTAGATAGCGGCGTTTTGGATTTAGAAGCATATATTTCCCTGTGCTTACTGCCCTTTCTTCCATATGCCGGTAATGGGCTGAAAACGCCTGTTTTGAGACTCTGCACAGAAAGTGTTCGCAGACAGCTGAATCCACACACTGGTTTACCTCTGGAAGTTGAGTGCACACATTGACAACCGTTCTGTTAGATAGCTGCGTTTTGGATTTAGAAGCAGATATTTCCCTGTGCTTACTGCACTTTCTTCCACATGCCGGTATTGGGCTGAAAATGCCTGTTTTGAGACCCTGCACAGAAAGAGTTTGCAGACTGCTGAATCCACACACGGGTTTAACTCTGGAAGTTGAGTGCACACTTTGACAACCGTTCTGTTAGATAGCTGCGTTTTGGATTTAGAAGCAGATATTTCCCTGTGCTTACTGCCCTTTCTTCCATATGCAGGTATTGGGCTGAAAACACTTGTTTTGAGACTCTGCACAGAAAGTGTTTGCAGACTGCTGAATCCACACACGGGTTTAACTCTGGAAGTTGAGTGCACACATTGACAACCGTTCTGTTAGATAGCTGCGTTTTGGAATTAGAAGCAGATATTTCCCTGTGCTTACTGCCCTTTCTTCCATATGCCGGTATTGGGCTGAAAATGCCTGTTTTGAGACTCTGCACAGAAAGTGTTTGCAGACTGCTGAATCCACACACGGGTTTAACTCTTCAAGTTGAGTGCACACATTGACAACCGTTCTGTTAGAGAGCTGCGTTTTGGATTTAGAAGCAGATATTTCCCTGTGCTTACTGCCCTTTCTTCCATATGCCGGTATTGGGCTGAAAACCCCTGTTTTCAGACTCTGCACAGAAAGTGTTTGCAGAATGCTGAATCCACACACGGGTTTAACTCTGGAAGTTGAGTGCACACATTGACAACCGTTCTGTTAGATAGCTGCGTTTTGGATTTAGAAGCAGATATTTCTCTGTGCTTACTGCCCTTTCTTCCATATGCCGGTATTGGGCTGAAAACACTTGCTTTCAGACTCTGCACAGAAAGTGTTTGCAGAGTGCTGAATCCCCACACGGGTTTAACTCTGGAAGTTGAGTGCACACATTGACAACCGTTCTGTTAGATAGCTGCGTTTTGGATTTAGAAGCAGATATTTCCCTTGTCCTACTGCCCTTTCTTCCATATGCCGGTATTGGGCTGAAAACGCCTGTTTTGAGACTCTGCACAGAAAGTTTTTGCAGACAGCTGAATCCACACACGGGTTTAACTCTGGAAGTTGAGTGCACACATTGACAAACGTTCTGTTAGATAGCTGCATTTTGGATTTATAAGCAGATATTTCCCTGTGCTTACTGCCCTTTCTTCCATATGCCGGTATTGGGCTGAAAACACCTGTTTTGAGACTCTGCACAGAAAGTGTTTGCAGACTGCTGAATCCACACACGGGTTTAACTCTGGAAGTTGAGTGCACACATTGAAAACCGTTCTATTAGATAGCTGCGTTTTGGATTTAGAAGCAGATATTTCCCTTTGCCTACTGCCCTTTCTTCCATATGCCGGTAATGGGCTGAAAACGCCTGTTTTGAGACTCTGCACAGAAAGTGTTTGCAGACAGCTGAATCCACACACGGGTTTGACTCTGGAAGTTGAGTGCACACATTGACAACCGTTCTGTTAGATAGCGGCGTTTTGGATTTAGAAGTATATATTTCCCTGTGCTTACTGCCCTTTCTTCCATATGCCGGTAATGGGCTGAAAACGCCTGTTTTGAGACTCTGCACAGAAAGTGTTCGCAGACAGCTGAATCCACACACTGGTTTACCTCTGGAAGTTGAGTGCACACATTGACCACCGTTCTGTTAGATAGCTGCGTTTTGGATTTAGAAGCAGATATTTCCCTGTGCTTACTGCACTTTCTTCCACATGCCGGTATTGGGCTGAAAATGCCTGTTTTGAGACCCTGCACAGAAAGAGTTTGCAGACTGCTGAATCCACACACGGGTTTAACTCTGGAAGTTGAGTGCACACATTGACAACCGTTCTGTTAGATAGCTGCGTTTTGGATTTAGAAGCAGATATTTCCCTGTGCTTACTGCCCTTTCTTCCATATGTAGGTATTGGGCTGAAAACACTTGTTTTGAGACTCTGCACAGAAAGTGTTTGCAGACTGCTGAATCCACACACGGGTTTAACTCTGGAAGTTGAGTGCACACACTGACAACCGTTCTTTTAGATAGCTGCGTTTTGGAATTAGAAGCAGATATTTCCCTGTGCTTACTGCCCTTTCTTGCATATGCCGGTATTGGGCTGAAAATGCCTGTTTTGAGACTCTGCACAGAAAGTGTTTGCAGACTGCTGAATCCACACACGGGTTTAACTCTTCAAGTTGAGTGCACACATTGACAGCCGTTCTGTTAGAGAGCTGCGTTTTGGATTTAGAAGCAGATATTTCCCTGTGCTTACTGCCCTTTCCTCCATATGCCGGTATTGGGCTGAATACCCCTGTTTTCAGACTCTGCACAGAAAGTGTTTGCAGACTGCTGAATACACACACGGGTTTAACTCTGGAAGTTGAGTGCACACATTGACAAACGTTCTGTTAGATAGCTGCGTTTTGGATTTAGAAGCAGATATTTCCCTTTGCCTACTGCTCTTTCTTCCATATGCCGGTATTGGGCTGAAAACGCCTGTTTTGAGACTCTGCACAGAAAGTGTTTGCAGACAGCTGAATCCACACACGGGTTTAACTCTGTTAGTTGAGTGCACACATTGACAAACGTTCTGTTAGATAGCTGCGTTTTGGATTTAGAAGCAGATATTTCCCTGTGCTTACTGCCCTTGCACAGAAAGTGTTTGCAGACTGCTGAATATACACACGTGTTAATCTCTGCAAGTTGAGTGCACACATTGACAACCGTTCTGTTAGATAGCTGCGTTTTGGATTTAGAAGCAGATATTTCCCTGTGCTTACTGCCCTTTCTTCCATATGCCGGTATTGGGCTGAAAACACTTGCTTTCAGACTCTGCACAGAAAGTGTTTGCAGAGTGCTAAATCCACACACGGGTTTAACTCTGGAAGTTGAGTGCACACATTGACAACCGTTCTGTTAGATAGCTGCGTTTTGGATTTAGAAGCAGATATTACCCTAGTCCTACTGCCCTTTCTTCCATATGCCGGTATTGGGCTGAAAACGCCTGTTTTGAGACTCTGCACAGAAAGTGTTTGCAGACAGCTGAATCCACACACGGGTTTAACTCTGTTAGTTGAGTGCACACATTGACAAACGTTCTGTTAGATAGCTGCGTTTTGGATTTAGAAGCAGATATTTCCCTGTGCTTACTGCTGTTTCTTCCCTATGCCGGTATTGGGCTGAAAACGCCTGTTTTGATACTCTGCACAGAAAGTGTTTGCAGACTGCTGAATCCACACATGGGTTTACCTCTGGAAGTTGAGTGCACGCATTGACAACCGTTCTGTTAGATAGCTGCGTTTTGGATTTAGAAGCAGATATTTCCCTTTGCTTACTGCCCTTTCATCCATATGCCGGTATTGGGCTGAAAACGCCTGTTTTGAGACTCTGCACAGAAAGTGTTTGCAGACTCCTGAATCCACACACGGGTTTAACTCTGGAAGTTGAGTGCACACATTGAAAACCGTTCTATTAGATAGCTGCGTTTTGCATTTAGAAGCAGATATTTCCACGTGCTTATTGCCCTTTCTTCCATATGTCGGTATTGGGCTGAAAACGCCTGTTTTGACACTCTGCACAGAAAGTGTTTGCAGACTGCTGAATCCACACACGGGTTTAACTCTGGAAGTTGAGTGCACACATTGACAACCGTTCTGTTAGATAGCTGCGTTTTGGATTTAGAAGCAGATATTTCCCTGTTCTTACTGCCCTTTCTTCCATATGCCGGTATTGGGCTGAAAACGCAGGTTTTGAGACTCTGCATAGAAAGTGTTTGCAGACAGCTGAATCCACACACGGGTTTAACTCTGGAATTTGAGTGCACACATTGACAACCATTCTGTTAGATAGCTGCGTTTTGGATTTAGAAGCAGATATTTCCCTGTGCTTACTGCCCTTTCTTCCATATGCCGGTATTGTGCTGAAAATGCCTGTTTTGAGACTCTGCACAGAAAGAGTTTGCAGACTGCTGAATCCACACACGGGTTTAACTCTGGAAGTTGAGTGCACACATTGACAACCGTTCTGTTAGATAGCTGCGTTTTGGATTTAGAAGCAGATATTTCCCTTTGCCTACTGCCCTTTCTTCCATATGCCGGTATTGGGCTGAAAAGGCCTGTTTTGAGACTCTGCACAGAAAGTGTTTGCAGACTGCTGATTCCAAACACGGGTTTAACTCTGCAAGTTGAGTGTACACATTGACAACCGTTCTGTTAGACAGCTGCATTTTGTACTTAGAAGCTGATATTGCCCTGTGCTTACTGCCCTTTCTTCCATATGCCGGTATTGGGCTCAAAACGCCTGTTTTGAGATTCTGCACAGAAAGTGTTTGCAGACAGCTGAATCCACACACGGGTTTAACGCTGGAAGTTGAGTGCACACATTGACAACCGTTCTGTTAGATAGCTGCGTTTTGGATTTAGAAGCAGATATTTCCCTGTGCTTACTGCCCTTTCTTCCATATGCCGGTATCGGGCTGGAAACGCCTGTTTTGAGACTCTGCACAGAAAGTGTTTGCAGACAGCTGAATCCACACACGGGTTTAACTCTGGAAGTTGAGTGCACACATTGACAACCGTTCTGTTAGATAGCTGCATTTTGGATTTAGAAGCAGATATTTCCCTGTGCTTACTGCCCTTTCTTCCATATGCCGGTATTGGGCTGAAAACGCCTGTTTTGAGACTCTGCACAGAAAGTGTTTGCAGACTGCTGAATTCACACACGGGTTTAACTCTGCATGTTGAGTGCACACATTGACAACCGTTGTGTTAGAAAGCTGCGTTTTGGATTTAGAAGCAGATATTTCCCTGTGCTTACTGCCCTTTCTTCCATAGGCCGGTATTGGGCTGAAAATGCCTGTTTTGAGACTCTGCACAGAAAGTGTTTTCAGACTGCTGAATCCACACACGGGTTTACCTCTGGAAGTATAGTGCACACATTGACAACCGTTCTGTTAGATAGCTGCGTTTTGGATTTAGAAGCAGATATTTCCCTGTGCTTACTGCCCTTTCTTCCATATGCCGGTATTGGGCTGAAAACGCCATTTTGAGACTCTGCACAGAAAGTGTTTGCAGACTGCTGAATCCACACACGGGTTTAACTCTGGAAGTTGAGTGCACACATTTACAACCGTTCTGTTAGATAGCTGCGTTTTGGATTTAGAAGCAGATATTTCCCTTGTCCTACAGCCCTTTCTTCCATATGCCAGTATTGGGCTGAAAGCGCCTGTTTTGAGACTCTGCACAGAAAGTCTTTGCAGACAGCTAAATACACACACGGGTTCAACTCTGGAAGTTGAGTGCACACATTGACAAACGTTCTGTTACATAGCTGCGTTTTGGATTCATAAGCAGATATTTCCCTGTGCTTACTGCCTTTCTTCCATATGCCGGTATTGGGCTGAAAGCGCCTGTATTGAGAATCGGCACAGAAAGTGTTTGCAGACTGCTGAATCTACACACGGGTTTAACTCTGGAAGTAGAGTGCACACATTGACAACCGTTCTGTTAGATAGCTGCGTTTTGGATTTAGAAGCAGATATTTCCCTGTGCTTACTGCCCTTTCTTCCATATGCCGGTATTGGGCTGAAAACGCCTGTTTTGATACTCTGCACAGAAAGTGTTTGCAGACTGCTGAATCCACACACGGGTTTAACTCTGCAACTTGAGTGGACACATTCACAACCGTTCTGTTAGATAGCTGCGTTTTGGATTTAGAAGCAGGTATTTCCCTGTGCTTAATGCCCTTTCTTCCATATGCCGGTATTGGGCTGAAAACGCCTGTTTTGGGATTCTGCACAGAAAGTGTTTGCAGACTGCTGAATCCACACACGGGTTTAACTCTGGAAGTTGAGTGCACACATTGACAACCGTTCTGTTAGGTAGCTGCGTTTTGGATTTAGAAGCAGATATTTCCATGTGCTTACTGCCCTTTCTTCCATATGCCGGTATTGGGCTGAAAACGACTGTTTTGGGACCCTGCACAGAAATTGTTTGCAGGCTGCACATCCACACAAGGGTTTTACTCTGGATGTTGAGTGCACCCTTAGACAACCGTTCTGTTAGATAGCTGCGTTTTGGATTTAGAAGCAGATATTTCCCTTTGCCTACTGCCCTTTCTTCCATATGCCGGTATTGGGCTGAAAACGCCTGTTTTGAGACTCTGCACAGAAAATGTTTGCAGACTGCTGAATCCACACACGGGTTTAACTCTGCATGTTGACTGCACACATTGACAACCGTTCTGTTAGATGGCTGCATTTTGGATTTAGAAGCATATATTTAAGTGTGCTTACTGCCCTTTCTTCCATATGCCGGTATTGGGCTGAAAACGCCTGTTTTGAGATTCTGCACAGAAAGTGTTTGCAGACGGCTGAATCCACACACGGGTTTAACTCTGGAAGTTGAGTGCACACCTTGACAACCGTTCTCTTAGATAGCTGCGTTTTGGATTTAGAAGCAGATATTTCCCTGTGCTTACTGCCCTTTCTTCTATATTCCGGTATCGGGCTGGAAACGCCTGTTTTGAGACTCTGCACAGAAAGTGTTTGCAGACAGCTGAATCCACACACGGGTTTAACTCTGGAAGTTGAGTGCACACATTGACAACCGTTCTGTTAGATAGCTGCATTTTGGATTTAGAAGCAGATATTTCCCTGTGCTTACTGCCCTTTCTTCCATACGCCGGTATTGGGCTGAAAACGCCTGTTTTGAGACTCTGCACAGAAAGTGTTTGCAGACTGCTGAATTCACACACGGGTTTAACTCTGCATGTTGAGTGCACACATTGACAACCGTTGTGTTAGAAAGCTGCGTTTTGGATTTAGAAGCAGATATTCCCCTGTGCTTACTGCCCTTTCTTCCATAGGCCGGTATTGGGCTGAAAATGCCTGTTTTGAGACTCTGCACAGAAAGTGTTTTCAGACTGCTGAATCCACACACGGGTTTACCTCTGGAAGTAGAGTGCACACATTGACAACCGTTCTGTTAGATAGCTGCGTTTTGGATTTAGAAGCAGATATTTCCCTGTGCTTACTGCCCTTTCTTCCATATGCCGGTATTGGGCTGAAAACGCCATTTTGAGACTCTGCACAGAAAGTGTTTGCAGACTGCTGAATCCACACACGGGTTTAACTCTGGAAGTAGAGTGCACACATTGAAAACCGTTCTATTAGATAGCTGCGTTTTGGATTTAGAAGCAGATATTTCCACGTGCTTATTGCCCTTTCTTCCATATGCCGGTATTGGGCTGAAAACGCCTGTTTTGAGACTCTGCACAGAAAGAGTTTGCAGACTGTTGAATCCACACACGGGTTTAACTCTGGAAATTGAGTGCACACATTGACAACCGTTCTGTTAGATAGCTGCGTTTTGGATTTAGAAGCAGATATTTCCCTGTTCTTACTGCCCTTTCTTCCATATGCCGGTAGTGGGCGGAAAACGCCTGTTTTGAGACTCTGCACAGAAAGTGTTTGCAGACTGCTGAATCCACACACGGGTTTAACTCTGCAAGTTGAGTGCAAACATTCACAACCGTTGTGTTAGATAGCTGCGTTTTTGATTTAGAAGCAGATATTTTCCTGTGCTTACTGCCCTTTCTTCCGTATGCCGGTATTGGGCTGAAAACGCCTGTTTTGGGACTCTGCACAGAAAGTGTTTGCAGACTGCTGAATCCACACACGGGTTTAACTCTGGAAGTTGAGTGCACACATTGACAACCGTTCTGTTAGATGGCTGCATTTTGGATTTAGAAGCATATATTTAAGTGTGCTTACTGCCCTTTCTTCCATATGCCGGTATTGGGCTGAAAACGCCTGTTTTGAGACTCTGTACAGAAAGAGTTTGCAGACTGTTGAATCCACACACGGGTTTAACTCTGGAAGTTGAGTGCACACATTGACAACCGTTCAGTTAGGTAGCTGCGTTTTGGATTTAGAAGCAGATATTTCCCTGTGCTTACTGCCCTTTCTTCCATATGCCGGTATTGGACTGAAAACGACTGTTTTGGGACTCTGCACAGAAATTGTTTGCAGACTGCACATCCACACAAGGGTTTTACTCTGGAAGTTGAGTGCACCCTTAGACAACCGTTCTGTTAGATAGCTGCGTTTTGGATTTAGAAGCAGATATTTCCCTTTGCCTACTGCCCTTTCTTCCATATGCCGGTATTGGGCTGAAAACGCCTGTTTTGAGACTCTGCACAGAAAGTGTTTGCAGACTGCTGAATCCACACACGGGTTTAACTCTGCATGTTGAGTGCACACATTGACAACCGTTCTGTTAGATGGCTGCATTTTGGAATTAGAAGCATATATTTAACTGTGCTTACTGCCCTTTCTTCCATATGCCGGTATTGGGCTGAAAACGCCTGTTTTGAGATTCTGCACAGAAAGTGTTTGCAGACTGCTGAATCCACACACGGGTTTAACTCTGCAAGTTGAGTGCACACATTGACAACCGTTCTGTTAGATAGCTGCGTTTTGGATTTAGAAGCAGATATTTCCCTTGTCCTACTGCCCTTTCTTCCATATGCCGGTATTGGGCTGAAAACGCCTGTTTTGAGAATCTGCACAGAAAGTGTTTGCAGACAGCTAAATCCACACACGGGTTCAACTCTGGAAGTTGAGTGCACACATTGACAAACGTTCTGTTACATAGCTGCGTTTTGGATTTATAAGCAGATATTTCCATGTGCTTACTGCCTTTCTTCCATATGCCGGTATTGGGCTGAAAACGCCTGTTTTGAGGCTCTGCACAGAAAGTGTTTGCAGACTGCTGAACCCACACACGGGTTTAACTCTGGAAGTAGAGTGCACACATTGACAACCGTTCTGTTAGATAGCTGCGTTTTGGATTTAGAAGCAGATATTTCCCTGTGCTTACTGCCCTTTCTTCCATATGCCGGTACTGGGCTGAAAACGCCTGTTTTGATA
Source organism: Aotus nancymaae (assembly GCF_030222135.1). NCBI lineage: Eukaryota > Metazoa > Chordata > Mammalia > Primates > Aotidae > Aotus > Aotus nancymaae. Next base: position 122,191 of record NW_026989462.1, read on the forward strand.
CTCTGCACAGAAAGTGTTTGCAGACTGCTGAATCCACACACGGGTTTAACTCTGCAACTTGAGTGGACACATTCACAACCGTTCTGTTAGATATATGCGTTTTGGATTTAGAAGCAGATATTTCCCTGTGCTTACTGCCCTTTCTTCCATATGCCGGTATTGGGCTGAAAACGCCTGTTTTGGGACTCTGCACAGAAAGTGTTTGCAGACTGCTGAATCCACACACGGGTGTAACTCTGGAAGTTGAGTGCACACATTGACAACCGTTCTGTTCGGTAGCTGCGTTTTGGATTTAGAAGCAGATATTTCCCTGTGCTTACTGCCCTTTCTTCCATATGCCGGTATTGGGCTGAAAACGACTGCTTTGGGACCGTGCACAGAAATTGTTTGCAGACTGCACATCCACACAAGGGTTTTACTCTGGAAGTTGAGTGCACCCTTAGACAACCGTTCTGTTAGATAGCTGCATTTTGGATTTAGAAGCAGATATTTCCCTTTGCCTACTGGCCTTTCTTCCATATGCCGGTATTGGGCTGAAAACGCCTGTTTTGAGACTCTGCACAGAAAATGTTTGCAGACTGCTGAATCCACACACGGGTTTAACTCTGCATGTTGAGTGCACACATTGACAACCGTTCTGTTAGATGGCTGCATTTTGGATTTAGAAGCATATATTTAAGTGTGCTTACTGCCCTTTCTTCCATATGCCGGTATTGTGCTGAAAACGCCTGTTTTGAGATTCTGCACAGAAAGTGTTTGCAGACGGCTGAATCCACACACGGGATTAACTCTGGAAGTTGAGTGCACACATTGACAACCGTTCTGTTAGATAGCTGCGTTTTGGATTTAGAAGCAGATATTTCCCTGTGCTTACTGCCCTTTCTTCCATATGCCGGTATCGGGCTGGAAACGCCTGTTTTGAGACTCTGCACAGAAAGTGTTTGCAGACAGCTGAATCCACACACGGGTTTAACTCTGGAAGTTGAGTGCACACATTGACAACCGTTCTGTTAGATAGCTGCATTTTGGATTTAGAAGCAGATATTTCCCTGTGCTTACTGCCCTTTCTTCCATATGCCGGTATTGGGCTGAAAACGCCTGTTTTGAGACTCTGCACAGAAAGAGTTTGCAGACTGTTGAATCCACACACGGGTTTAACTCTGGAATTTGAGTGCACACATTGACAACCGTTCAGTTAGGTAGCTGCGTTTTGGATTTAGAAGCAGATATTTCCCTGTGCTTACTGCCCTTTCTTCCATATGCCGGTATTGGACTGAAAATGACTGTTTTGGGACTCTGCACAGAAATTGTTTGCAGACTGCACATCCACACAAGGGTTTTACTCTGGAAGTTGAGTGCACCCTTAGACAACCGTTCTGTTAGATAGCTGCGTTTTGGATTTAGAAGCAGATATTTCCCTTTGCCTACTGCCCTTTCTTCCATATGCCGGTATTGGGCTGAAAACGCCTGTTTTGAGACTCTGCACAGAAAGTGTTTGCAGACTGCTGAATCCACTCACGGGTTTAACTCTGCATGTTGAGTGCACACATTGACAACCGTTCTGTTAGATGGCTGCATTTTGGAATTAGAAGCATATATTTAACTGTGCTTACTGCCCTTTCTTCCATATGCCGGTATTGGGCTGAAAACGCCTGTTTTGAGATTCTGCACAGAAAGTGTTTGCAGACTGCTGAATCCACACACGGGTTTAACTCTGGAAGTTGAGGGCACACATTGACAAACGTTCTGCTACATAGCTGCGTTTTGGATTTAGAAGCAGATATTTCCCTTGT